>NW_014012172.1:0-709 GCF_000611645.1 Monoraphidium neglectum
TGCGCCCTGGCCGCACCTCCGCCCCATGCTGCCCCCTGCGCCGTCCGTTGTTACTTTTTTTCCCTCGCAGCATGCACGGCCGCCAACTGCGCTGTCTGTGCCATGGGGTCCGCCACAACATGCGCCAGCTGCGCGGCTGGCTACACGCTCAACACCACCACTGGCCAGTGCTCTCTGAGTGAGTGGAGGCGGGCTGTTGTCTGGGTGTTTTTGTTTTTGGGTTGCCTTTTGCATTGCTTCTGGCAAAGGTGCTAGCATAGGCGCCAGCGTGCATGCTGGCCGCACAACATGTCGACTGCTCTTGCTGCGTCGGCTTGCTGTTGTGCCTGCGCCCTCATGCTGTCTGCCTCTCCTTCCTGTGCCCACCGCCATCTGCAGCGTGCACGGCCGCCAACTGCGCTGTCTGTGCCACGGGGTCCGCCACAACATGCGCCAGCTGCGCGGCTGGCTACACGCTCAACACCACCTCTGGCCAGTGCTCTCCGAGTGAGTGGAGGCGGGCTGTTGTCTGGGTGTTTTTGTTTTTGGGTTGCCTTTTGCATTGCTGCTGGCAAAGGTGCTAGCATAGACGCCAGCGTGCATGCTGGCCGCACAACATGTGGACTGCTCTTGCTGCGTCGGCTTGCTGTTGTGCCTGCGCTCTCATGCTGTCTGCCTCTCCTTCCTGTGCCCACCGCCATCTGCAGCGTGCACGGCCGCCAACTGCGCT
>NW_014012172.1:1176-14501 GCF_000611645.1 Monoraphidium neglectum
ATGCGCCACCTGCAAAACCGGCTATACGCTCAACACCACCACTGGCCAGTGCTCTCTGAGTAAGTGCTGTTGGGTTTATGCACCTGATCGGGGAGGGAGGATTCTTTGAGCACTTGTTCCTTTTGTGTCAGGCGCTTCCACCAGCACATGCATACTGGCATTTGCAGAAGCTGCCATCAACGGCATGCTTTCTCTCTAAGACCCCACCCACACTTTGCTTATGCTACATGTTGTCACCGCCATCGTTTTGCAGCGTGCACGGCCGCCAACTGCGCCGCCTGTGCCGCGGGGTCTGCCACAACATGCACCAGCTGCGTGCCTGGCTACACGCTCAACGCCACCACGGGCCAGTGCTCTCTGAGTAAGTTTGGCATCGCTCCTGGTCAGGTTGATGTTATTGCTCATGCATTTGTCTTTGGGAAGACGCTTGCATGCCGGCCGCACCACGTGTAGCTTGACCTGCTTCTTCTGCCTTACCTTTTTACTGTGCCCTCATCCAATCTGCCCTCATTTAATCTGCGTCCACTTTTGTGCCTTCTGCCATTTGCAGCGTGCACGGCCGCCAACTGCGCTGCCTGTGCCGCGGGGTCTGCCACAACATGTGCCAGCTGCGCGGCTGGCTACACGCTCAACACCACCACTGGCCAGTGCTCTCTGAGTGAGTGGGGTCGTCCTTTTGGTCAGGGGACCCTCCACTTTGTTCTGCACATCCACCGTTGCGATATTCATCAATTGACATTCGTGCGCAAACTCTGCTAGATGTCCGCAATGGGATGCTCCCTCACCTTGCCTGCTGATTATGCAAAAGCTGTATTCATCCGTGCCGTAGTGTTCCTCGCTACTCGTTTATCACCGGTTAACTACACATCCGTATACTTGAAGCGCATGCACAAACCCATATACACACACGCACATGCACACGCACACACGCACGCTCACACGCACACGCTCACACGCACACGCACACGCCCACACGCACACGCACACGCCCACACGCACACGCACACGCGCGCGTGCACACACACGCACGCACGCACGCACACAGATCTCTGTCATCATGCACTGCTTGCAGCCATCACACATAGCATTGAACATGACTTGTCCCTCTTGTTGCATTCTGCAGGCCTTATCTGCTCACCGCCCTGTCTCAATGGAGGCGTGTGCGTCCTCGGCAAGAACAACAAGAACACGTGCGACTGTCCTACGGGGTTCACCGGCACGAACTGCGGGACCATCAAGCGAAGGAGATTATATTTGTAGACACCTCTCCCGCTGACACTGCATTCTATACGAGGTTGAGCAAGTTTGTGTCTGCTACCCCAACGGCACAAACAACAATAACAGCAGCATGAGGGCTTGCTGATGCGTGCAAGACTGTTATTATGTCTAACTGTTGGTTTGGGCGTAATATCCAGGACAAATTTCTACAACATCCCATGCCGCATGTCGAGCCTTGTTATATATTCATAAGGACGACATCAGATTGCGTGGAGGGTTCCCTGAGGTTTGCGGGAACACAGGAATTGTGGTGCACGGGCAGGCTGCTAAGCTGGTTGTAATCCCCCAGTGTTACTGTATGTACTATATGATTTTGACATGTCAAATTCATGTACTTGTGCTGATGAGAAGCAAATTAGTGCCTTTAAACAAGTCAAAATCGCGTGCTCGACCAGCTGCATGCATGCTCCAGTATCATGTCAGCCGCCAGCCGCACAGTGCATGTGCGCCCCATCCAAACGCGCATAAAATGTGCCAAATGATCACGTAGATGCTGGTTTGGAGTCAGAACAGGGCAATCCCACAGTGAAATAGCACGATATGCATGCAGGGGTCCCCCCGCGCCCCGTGGTGTGTGCCCCAAGCTCTAGGATGATAGGAAGCAGCTGACACCTAGAGCACCAGGCGAGGTGCGCACTTGACAAGCGCGTCACACCCCTTGCACACCTTTGCCAAATTGCAGTTTATGCAACCAAGTCAAACGGCAATTGTGCATGTCGCCAGGCACACACACGCACACGCACACGCACACGCACACGCACACGCACACACTACTTTGCCGCCTTCAGAAAGTCAAGCTTGGCTGTGTCCATCTGTGGAGCAGGGCGGGCTCCTCTTATCAGGTGCATGCAGTCATTGAGCATAGGCTCGGGCCACGCAGCATTGCGTGCTGGCTCCACCTCGCATGCATGCGAGCTTGCCTAAGCAAGCACCCCCGTGTTATATGCAATGCATCATGTGTCCTATGTGTTGTTGATGCATTGTATTGAAAACATCTTGCGCTGTTGTGTGGCGTTTGATGTGTGATAAGCTGCATGGCAAATCTGAAGCCTGTGTGCAAATCTGCAGCCCTTCCTGGATCCACCTGCAGTCCGCACAGCACGTGCGCCAATCTTACCAGCGCCACTGGCATGTTTGTGGCGCATATATATACATATATATATGCCCAAAATACATATGTGTTTAAAGCGGCTATGGAGGGGTTAATTTGCAACAACTGCCGACCATGAGACCCGCAGTAGAAGGATTGATTATGGGTTTGGCCACTTGAAGAGAATCAGGCAACCGACAATCGAGGCACCTACAAACCACCCGCCCAACAGGATGCACCATGCTGCATCCAAGTCCACAGTGCGTGTCAAGCGGCATATACACGACACAACAGCATAGCGTGTGCCTGCCCAGCGCGTGTTTGAACGCATTCATCCCGTTGACTCAGATTGAATTTCATGTCCCGGACAAAGAGAGCCGATCGCACCTAACTGGCAGCTCCACGCATGACCCTATCAGCAATGGTGATTTGACGAGCTAGTGTGCGCAGTTGTGCTGGCAGCAATTCTTGCCGGCACGGAGTTTTTGTTGTTTCGGCGCCTTGAACATGCTACCAGAGGGTGTGCTGCATTGACTGGTTCGGCTGCAGTTCAATGCTGTGGTGACGGCTGGCGCCATGGGCCCCACCTGCGTGCGTGAATTCGCAGGATACAGCTGCGCACACGGCCATTGATTCCACCAACACCAGTGTTGCTTGACCATTATAACACATACACAATAGGGCACCCCAGTGTCGGGAACGCGCGCATCCTGTCGATCGCATCTTCCAGGCGGGGCTTGGCCCTAGGACATAATGGGGCGTGCACAACCGCACGGCCTGCAGGCTGTGTTCACAGCTGTGAACATGTCCCTGAAACTGTGGCACTGGCTCGACCCACGTCAGCAGGGTTCACAACATTGAATCTTGCTTGAAGGACATCACATGTGTGTTTCTGACATCGTCGGCAGGCATGCTCACATGTCCAGATGAGTCATGCACCCAGGGTACCTGTGAAGCTGGTGCGACGCGTCGCCGTGATCAGCAGATTCAGCAGCGAAAGCACTCATGCACCCGCCGGATGTCATCTGGGAGATCGCACGATGATCACAACGCGAAACTAATGCCATGACAACGCGGTACTCGTGCACGACACAGCAAATTCTCCGCGCTGTTACGATAGAGCGTGCTTGCGTGGCCAACAGATATCGGCCTCATGGCAGGTAGTAAGCGTGGCTACGATTATGGTAATATTGCGGTATTCGCGCTTTTCGCCGTCCGGCACCATGAGCGAAACGCAATTGCGCAGCTCGCCATTGGCACACATCGCCTGGCGGTGCAACTGGGCGGTGCCACATCCCCTGCAATCGCGCATCCGCGACAGACATGGAGCTGGAGCGGCTTCAGAAGGAGCTGGTCAAGATGCAGCTTTGGGTCAAGGCCAAGAAGCTCAAGGTGAGCTTGGGGCCGTGGCTGGCATTGCCTGAAAGCCATGCCTGCGGGCCCCAGCAGCAGCTTCTGAGCCTGAATTCCGGGCTGACTCCTGCTGCCAATTTGGTGTGACGATCTCCGCCCCCTTATGGCGCAGGTGCTGGTGATATTTGAGGGTCGCGACGCTGCAGGCAAGGGCGGGGTCATCAAGCGCATCACGGAGCCGCTCAACCACAGGGGGCTGAGGGTGGCGGCGCTGGCGGCGCCGACGGATCAGGAAAGGAGCCAGTGGTATTTCCAGGTGTGTCTGGTCGGAGGTGGCAGAGATGTGCTGGTGCTTTGAGCCTGAGGTCGCAAGTGGTGCTGCATGGAGGGCGCATCCGCTCAGCGGATGGGCCGACCATGCAGCGACGGGCGTTGGCTGTTGCACAGCGATTCGACAATGTCGGCGGGCGGGATCGTGAGTGAGTTGCACAGCACTGAACACTCTCACTATCATGCCATCAGATAAGGCCGCCTGACACACCGTTTCTGGCTGGATTCTTTCCTGGCACCTGCACCGCTGCAGCGCTACGTCCAGCACCTGCCGTCTGGCGGCGAGATCGTGCTGTTTGACCGTTCCTGGTACAACCGTCCAGGCGAGGCACGATGCGCGCGGGCACACACCAGCTTCAGATGGGGGTGTGACGCACAGGTGCACCCTGTACTGCTGCCTTGGAACTGCACAGGTCCCCAGTTCTTTGCAAAGCGGACCCGGTTGAAGCGTTGTACTGGCTCGTCGCCCCCTGCTGTCTTCCTGGGCGGCAGGCGTGGAGCGCGTCATGGGCTTCTGCAGCGAGGACCAGGTGGAGGAGTTCTTCAGGACCTGTCCCGAGTTTGAGCGCATGCTGCGCCGCTCTGGCATCATACTGGTCAAATACTGGTTCAGGTGCGAGCGCGGGCTCTTACCCTTTTGCGCCTTGTCCGTGGTATTCATTGCTTAACAACAGGGCGGAATCCGCCTGGTAGTGCACATGTTCCAGCGCTTCCTTCCTCATCACCCTCCTGCATGCCTGACGATTGGCCTTTCTACAATGGTGATGCTCCGCCCATTGTTCAAAAAGCAAGCACTTCCTGAACCACCGAACGCGACAGTGTGAGTGATGTGGAGCAGGAGAAGCGCTTCCAGGACAGAATTGACGACCCAGCCAAGCGGTGGAAGCTCAGCGAATTCGACCTGTCAGCACGCTCCAAGTGAGGACAGGCGGGCTCGGGTCGTAGTCACTTTGATCTGCAGTGGATCAGTCAGAGCAGAGGGGGCCGTTGTGCTGGGCGGGAGGAGCATGTTTGGCGGATGGCCCGCAGCCCCTTGGCTGGACCAGGGTGCAGGGCAGGGGCTCGCTGCCAGAGTAGCCAGTCAGACTTTAATGGGCGAATGTAATGCCGCTGCACCCCTCTGCTCTGCTGTACGCACCCGCTGGCGCCACCAAAAAGGTGGGTGGAGTATGCCAGGGCTAAGGATGACATGTTCAGGCACTGCGACACCAAGGCGAGCCCGTGGTGGGTGGTGCCCTCAGATGACAAGAAGGCCGCCCACGTGAGTAATATGGGTTGGTGCAGGTCCGCGTTGTGAGAGCACGAGAGGGCAGTGCGCGCCTACCTGCGTAGGCGGAGGCGCTGTGCTTGTGCTGCGTGCGGTGCATCGATCCATCCACAGCCTGTAGCGTTTTTCCTTGCCCAGCTTTTCAACCCACATTGTTCACACAAGCTGCTGCTCCGCTCGCACCACCCACGGTTCATGCAGCTCAACTGCATTACGCACCTGCTCAGCTTGGTAAGTGAGTGGGCAGGCCTGCCGCGCCAGCACGCACCCTGCACTGTGGAGTCGCTGTGTTGAGATTAATCAACTGCAGAACTGACCCCAGAGCATGATTACAGTCCCAGACTTCGATTCAAATTCAAAGAGAGGCTGAGTGCAACGGCGATTCTGTCCCATGCACTTTCAAACTCAACACTAACAGGTGCCATATGAGGAGTCGCCGTCCGAGCCTATTACCCTGCCGCCGCGGCAAAAGGACGACAGCTACGTGCGCCCGCCCCAGGAGGAGCAGACTTTCGTCCCGCAGGTGTGCATGGAGGGCAGATCTCTACCCTGCGATTCAGCTTCACTGTTTGTTGAGGGGAAGTACAGGGTTCTGTGGTGCAAGGTTTTTTCTGCAGACGCTTGGCTGCCAGCCACATGCAACCCACAGCTGCGCATCTTATGTTCCGCACATGCAAGGTGTTATTATTGCAGCCACTTCTTTTGCACAACCACAGGTGTTCAAGCCCAAGGAGAAGAAAGGCGGCAAGGAGGGCAAGAAGTAGGACATGGGCGCCGGTTGATGTGGCAATCAACGAGCGAGGCGTGGACTGGTCTCGTGTGTTGAGCCCAGCATAATGCAGTCGGCCGCTCGACCCCAAGCAGGGCGTTGCCAGTGCGCGCCTTCAGGGGCGGGCACGCTGCAATTGGACATGTGTTTTGGGAGTGTTTGTGGCCGGAATTGTTGGCTCGCCCCAGTTCACCTGACAAAGAAAGGTTGAGGGCTGGCAGCGTGCGTGCTCCGCAAGCGCCGCAAGTACGTGCCCACGTGTGTGGGTTGTTCCTTTTTAGTACATGCTGACTTCTACTACATCAGGCATGTAATTCTTGAGCACGACTCCTTATGGAGGGATGTTCAACTGTCGCCCCCCCCCCGCAACAAGCTTTGAACCCAGATGAAGCCATGCGTGAAGGCAGAAGCTGCGGCTGCCGCCAAACTCCAAATTGTGTACATCGCAGACATATGCAGCCTTGCATCCCTGTATGTATGTAACACGACCGACGGCAGGCTGGCACGAAGCGGGGTGCCGCTGCGTTGCGGTCAAAGAAGCACGACACAAAACAACATGACTACCCTGCCAAATACGTTGCGTGATAAATCCTGACGACTGAATCGACCACATCGTTGATGGAGCGGCAGCTCTGCCAACATGTTGTGGTTTGACAGTGAATGAGTCCAAAGGTTGGAAGGGCCCGGCTTCTGGTTCTCGTTGCAGCCCGGTAATAGCCGGGCGCATGTTACCAAGCGCACCGTCCTGCCAGGCAGACGCACAGCCCGTACGCACGCCGCAGCACCACGCGTGGCCCTGCTGGCCGCTCCCGCCGGCGGTGCGCCGGCCGTGCTGCGTAGCGCGCAGCTTAGAGCTTGGCCTTGGGCGCGGCGGCGTCGAGGATGGGCTGCAACTTCAGGGCCAGGCCCATGCTGCCATTAATCTTCAGCTTGCGCAGCAGGAACGCCTTGATGAGGATCAGGGGAGCGGGGCACGGAGGCGTTCGTGATGGTCCAGCAGGCTGAGGGCGGAGGGAAACCGCAGGCACGAGCTGCCAGCAGAAGGGCCTGGTTCAGAACTGGCCCCAGCGCGCGCCCCCAAGCACCTGCTGCGGGTTGAGCTTGCCCATGACGAGCTGCGCAAAGTTTGCGTCGCTGATGGTCAGCGTGAGGTCGGCCTTCTCCTCGGGCTTGCCCTTGGTGACGCTGCCGCTGCCCTCCCGCAGGTCCAGCGCCCACTGGGTCCCATCAACATCAAACACCACCAAGCCCTTGAGAGCGGTGTGGGGATGATAGCGTTTGAGAGCGTGCCGGGTTTTGGGATGGTGATGCCAAGTGCAAAAAACACGCACGCCGGAAGGGGAGGGCCCTGGTGCTCGGCTCGGCAGGCCTGCCGCGCAGCAGTGGTGGCGCGGCGGTTGTGCGTGACGAGGCGCTCGGTGGCGCCAAGGGCTCCCGCAGCACCGCGCTGCCCAGCGCAATGGCCGCTGACAATCGCACATCACAGGCAGCGCCTCTGGTTGCGGGCGGTGTTTTGAAGAGCAGGGCGTGTGGGTTGGGCTGCGCTGACTGGGCAGGCCACCATCCGCCGCCGCCTTCCACTATCTGACGCACCTTGATTCGCTTGACCAGTTCCGGACCCTCGGTCTTCAGGTTCTTTTCCAGCTGCTCAAAGAGTGCTGGAGCCGCTGGCATGGTGGCTCAGCGGGACAATGGCATGCAGCGGGTGGAGGACTGGGCGTGAATCGGATAGAAGACTGAGCAGAACAATACAAATAATTTATATTGCGCTGGACCATACGCCTTGTGTCAGATACCGCCAATCTAGTGCAGAAAGATCTCTGGCCCAGCATGACAGAGCCGAGTGACACACGCTCGATCGGCCAGTATGACTCGGTAAATATGTAGAATTAGGATGGAAGAGTCGCGAGCCCAACAGCTCCAACGCACCGGCGCGTGTGCTGATGCAACCTCGTCTGTGCGCACAAGCAAAGCACGCGCGGTGTGCTGCACCTGCACACCCCACTGCAGGCGTTTTTGTGCACCACCTCCGCAGCTCTCACGTCTTCTGTCCCCGTCCCCGTCACCCCGTCAATATTGAGCGGGTAACGTATGCATGCCCTGCAGGCAATGGGCGCGCTGTCCGAGCACGCCGATACCCTGCCGGCGGTCGCCGTTTTCGATGCCACCAGCAGCACCAGCACGCTCTCAGACGACTCGGTCGCCGTCGGGGCGGCGTGCCAGGCCAAGGGTGTGGCCGTCGTGGTGCTCGCTCCCAATGCTGCGCTCCGGAAGGAGCTGGAAAACACCCTCTTGGCAGCTGGCAGCAAAGCCAGAGTTCTGGTACGCCAGGCGTTCTGATGGCACGGTGCGTTTGTCGCCGTCTGCAGCCGCAGGATCGTGCACCCTGCAAATTCCACCGTTCTTGTGAAGTCCCATCAAGGCTTAGGTTGACCTTTCTGTCACCGCACCCGCCCCTGTCAGCAGGTGCCTGGCGACGAAGGCAGCAGCAGCGGGGTCACTGCGGCGCTGCGGGACCTGAAGGCGTCCACCGGCATATCTTTTGAGCAGATGGCCGCATTCTCCTCAGACGGGCCCACCCTAAGGGAGGCCGCACGCCTGGGCGCAACGACTGCGCGGCTAGCGCCGTCTGCGCGCGGCGTGGACGCCGCGGCGCTGCGGCGGGGCTTGGAGGCCCACGCATCAAAGATTGCAGACAGCCGGGGGTACTGAGGGCGTGGCTGGCGGTTGCACCTGAGCGAAGCGAGCGAGCATGTCATCGTCGGCCCACCTTGTGGTGAACCATCTGACCCCAACATTTGAGATCCTGTTGCATCACATTGCCGGCGTGTGTGGCCCCCAAGTACGCAGCCTGTTTGCCGTATCTACCTTTGGCCACTCATATACGCTATGCCCCCTGCTTGCTAAACAAATTTAAATTGTGTCAGCTTTCTTATGCCTGAGGTGTTTTGTAACAAAATCAGCACCAAACAGCCATTGCAATGTAAGAGCGCCATGATGAGCATGACATGTTGAGTCATTTGTGGACCTTCTCTGCATGGCCCGGGTGGCTGGCTGCACCTGGGCCATGCCAGCAGGCCCCCTTGCGGTTGGTGTGCGTACAAGCGGGCAGCAAAGTTGCAGATCAGCAAGTGTGACAAGCGAGGAGAAAACGGTGACGATCAAAATGGACAAAGTTACCGGGCAGCCAGGCAACGGCAGCTGTTGCAGCACAATGCGAGGGGTGAAGAGGTAGGCACGGTGGCGCCAGCGCGGCACAAGCCATGGCGTACACAGGGGCTTGACGAGGGCGCCGCACCCAACCCCACACTGCTTATGGCATATGGACGGGCTATGGCACCTCCTCGGCCAACCTGCAGGTTTGTGGGCGTGTTGCAGATCCCCACTGCTCGTGATTGTGGTCGGCAGAGGTCGTTGCAAGGGCAAATGGAATTCCCAGGTCACGCCTTGCGGTATGGCTAATTGAAGCCATGTTGCTGGGCAGGGTAGGGGCCGGACTGCTGCGCCCCGAACGGCGTGCCGTGCGAAGGCGTGTTCATCAACGTCTGCTGCTGCTGCTGTTGCTGAGGTGGATGGTGTGGCTGCTGTGGCAGGTTGGGGTATCCGCCAACAGCAGGGGGGTAGCTTGCTGCGGTCCCATTGTAGTTCTGCCCTTGCACGGGATAGGGCTGCCCTTGCATGGGGTAGGGCTGCCCCGGAGGTAACCCCCCATTGTAGGGATAAGCGGGGTAGGGGGACGCCAGCTGGACCCCGGGGACCTGGGTGTTGGGTGTTGACATCGGTTTTGGGGGTTTGGTGGAGGGTATCAAGGCCAGATTGATGAGTGCAAGGGGAGGGGGTGCAAAGGTCAGGTGAGTGGGTGCGGGAGAGGGGGAGAGCGCGCTCCATGGCACCAGGCACTCACGTGCTATCACGCATGGCTGCGATGTCTTGCCAACCATTCAGACCATGCAGCAACAACCCCAACATCAATTGGCAGGGCACTTTGCAGGGCAACCCGCGCACCGGGTACTGCGCAGGGCCGGGCGTGTAAACCACCATCCCCGCCTGCTGGTTCTGCGGGACCTCCGCTGGGTTCCGGGAGCAGCTGCGGGCGGGATTGCAGTTGCGGGGCAGGATCGCCGCAGAGGTGGTTGACTTGACGTGGATGCGGTCGAAGGCTTGCGCCGGCCGGTTCAAGCACGCCCAGAGCGCAGCTGGGAAGACATCACTTGATCCCACAGGTGTGGTTAATCACTCGACAGGGCACGGATGACTTCAGCCCGTGTGTGACGCCGCAACAGGCCGAATAACCCCAACCGTCTGAGTCCCCTCCATCCCCGTTTAAAGCATGTAAAAAGTCAGCTTGGCCCACCAGCAGAAGTAGAAGCAAGGGATCCAGCTACAGACAAAGAGGAGCCTGCAGAGGACAAAGGGCGCGGGACACAGTTTTGCCACAGCAGGATTGCAAGAAATCCGCAGGCAGCGAAGAGGGCAGTTGCGGGGTGTTGGGTGGATGCATCAAGCGCCGGCCTTCGAGTAATTTGGTACGTGCACGCGGCTGCTCGGCCCGTGGACGCACCATCCGATGCCCCAAAGCACTGCGGGAGTGGTGACGCATTGTTTGTATTCCTGCAGGCACTGCTGAGTCCTCTTGTCGAGAGGGGCTGCCTTGAAGGTCTCGGAGCGGCGCTCTTGCGACGACACGGCTGCGCATGGGCAAGGCGCTGGTGTAAGAGCAGTGTGCGTTTGCACCTAGATTGATACAGATCGCTGTGCTGGTTTTGCGAGCATCACCTCCACAGTCATGACGGCTGTCGCAGACGTCGAGCTGAGAAGTGACCAGGTGTGTCACATGGTAGGATGCTGGACCCGCCACCATGCTGCCAATGCACCCATCCGATGGTTTTCAACCCGATCGCGCCAGCAGCCCCCCAGCAGGCCATCCAGCCACAGCCGCTGCTTGCCAGCACTCCCGCGGCTCACATTGGTATTGGTTACTGCAGACCTTGAAGTTGTCAATGCACTTGCGGGTCATCAGGATGCCTGGCACAGCCAACAACAAAACATGGTTGTGCTTGGGGGTTCATTTTGTTTTTCGCGTGGGTGCGGGGCCAGACAGCGATAATCGCACACAGATGCGGGGCAGGTGAAGCCAAAAGCGGCCTGGCTCGCACAAGCGAACTGCTGAGCAGGCAGGCCGATCGCAGGCTTGACGTTCTGGCATGGTGGTCTGGCATGGCGGTGCACTACAAGCAGAGCAGGCGCACGCAGTGACGCGGCCAAGGCCGCGCGGCCCTGCTCACCTGGAACCCAGAAAGCGACGCCCACCAACACCAGCAGAGCGAGCACGGCCCATGCCACCTTGTTGGCCCTGCAACGCATACCCGGCAGACGCGAGCGCTGCGGCGTTGGAGACACGGCGAGGGAGCACACCGCATTCGAGCACACAACATTGAATCACGCAGCTGTGGGGTCGTCGGCAAGGAGGCAAGGGCCAATCATGACCGCCTGTGCGCAAGCAGGGACTGAAATGCCGGGCGCTTCCGGCACAGGCGCCCAGTTGGGCGCTTACCTGGTCTTCATGCCCCAGTAGCATCCTGCCATTTTGTATTATTATCAGCGTGCGACTGCGGCGCGCCCACGAAGGCAGGGACGCGCCACAGGGCGGCGCCCTCGCAGGAGCTCAGAAGGGGGGTCGGGGCGCCCTGAGGTGGTCGCTCTTGTCACGGGAAGGGAGGTTCTCAGCAGCTGAAACTCATTACGCTCTAATGCTGACAATCTGTTAGGCCTACTTTCTGCCCTGACTGTCCCTGAAAGCGTCCTGGGCTGGCGAGAAGATCTGGAATGCGTGCACGGGGCTTGCCGGTGACAATGAGTACAAAAAGCCTTTTCAGGCTCGACGATTCCGTTTCAGGCACAGCAGGGTTGTGCCAAGGACCGGGTTACACCGCAACTTCGGAGTGCTGGGCGGAAGCCGCGCCCGCGCAGCAGGTGTTTAGGTGTATGCAAGGCTATGCAACAGATGTGCACCAGATTGCGTGCACATTACGCACTGCGTACATACAAGACAGTTCAAGATGTCTGTCCGCCTGCACACACCTGCACATGGCGCCCTGGTGTTGAGCAGCTGACCGGACTTGCACGGGGGACCTTGGACGCACAGCCTGCTCACAGCTCGGCGACACTTCTCAATATACCCCTGAACTATTGTGAAACGCCGTGCTTCGCCCTATGAGGCGCCGCGTGCATGATTCTTCAGGCGGCTCACGTGGGCTGCCCATGGCTGGCCAGCCGCTTGGGCACACAAGTACAAGGACTGTACCCCCTGCCCTGCCACGCGCACCGCCACTACCTAGAAAGGGGCCAGGCTTGCCTCCACAGCCGCACGGTGATGTGGGCTCTCGGCATCAATGCGGTTCGGACCCCCCTTGCCGCATCTCGCAGCATGCACGGTCGCGTGTTTGTGTTACTCAGCGGTCCCCTTGTCCTGCTGCCCTGCTGCCTCTGCAGCCGCGGCCATCCTCGCGGCCCCCCAGATGCGGTGCGCGGCCTCCTGCACAGCCGCGCCGAACGAGCCGCGGCACTCTGGCGCCAGGGCTTTAAGCATCAGGCGCCAGCGTTTGAGGGCCTGCGAGGCACGGCCGGCGAGCAAAGCCAGGTGAGGGCCGGCGGGCGAAACAACTGCTGCTGGACGAAGGGATTGAACCCAGGCTGAAGCAACAAGAAAGCGTGCATCGCCGCACCACGAACGCCGACGAGCGACGACGTGTTGCTGGCAGCCCGTGCGTGCCCAACCCTCGCCCGGGACAGTTGCCCTGCGCTCGTTCCTGCATACTCGCCCCCTACCGCCCAGCATCCCTGAACATCCTCCCCACCCGCGTCCCCCAGCAGCAACGTGCTGCCCGCACCTGCGCCTCGCTGCGGCCGGGCACCGCAGCCCCCCAGTCGACCTCGTGCTCTTCCGCGGCGCCGCCTGTCAGCAGCGCGCGCACCAGCAGGCGGTCCTCCTTGGGGTCCCACTCGCCGCGCGCCACCATGCTGGGGCCGCGGGTGTACCTGGGTGACACGAGTGAGTGACACCAGTGACATGAGGGACATGATTGAGTTTTCGCGCATGCACATGTGCACGTGCGCATATGGGCTTTGGCCGACTTGGTGGGTCGCCTGACAGGTCAGCCAGCTTTGCAGCTCCAACAGGGATGGCACGCCAACGTCGCCGCAGCCAGGGCGGGTTGCGGCGGGGGGTGGGGTGTGTG
>NW_014012171.1:0-4533 GCF_000611645.1 Monoraphidium neglectum
GGGCGCCGGGGCGCGGGCGCGGTGGGAAGCGGCGGGGACGGCGGGCGGCGGAGCGCGCGGCGAGCAGCGCAGGGCGGCCGGCCCCGACGTTGCTCGGCGGTGCCCGCACGTCTCGTGTTGCTTTACGCTGCGGACCCGAGGGAAAGACACACACACACACACACACACACATACACAAACACACACGCGCGCGCGCGCACACACACACACAAACACGCAAGCACATCGTGCCTGCGGGCCCGGCCGCCGACCGCAACCCCCCGGTAATTGAATCGGACATTGGAGCAGAGAAACAGCGCCGCGGGGCGGTCACCTTTCCGCGTATCGCGTCGCAGGCCGCCAGGTGGCCCCGCAGCAGCGCCGCGTAGTTCTGGTATTTCAGTTCCGCCTCTGACGCGCACGCCGCCTCCAGCTGTGAGTGCCACTTCAGAAAGTCGTTGGCATTGTGCAGCACCGCCTCTTCAAGGGCGCCCGCGTAGCTTCCCTCCCGCTGCAGGGGCGCCGCCGCCGCGGCCGCCGCCGCGCCGGCTTGGTCCGGGGCGGGGGCCGCGCCGTGGCCGGGGCGGGGGGCGTCCGCGCCCGCGGCTGCCTGGTCTGAGAGCTGGGGAGGATGAGGGGCGGCGGCGCGCCGTCGGGTGGGCGTTGGTCGGGTTTGATGATTCACCTTGCTGTCAGCGATGTCCCGGGGCATGCCGTTGCTGGGCCGCCGCCGATGCGGTGCCCCGCGCTTGTTTTTTGAAGCGTGGGGCGCCACGCCGCATCACACGGCAGCAGTCGGCCACCGCGCGCCCCACCGGCGCATGAGCCGAGGGTCCGCAGTGCATGGGCGCTCGCACTGCCGCGCCCAGCTGCCGCAGCAGCCAGCAAGCGCGCCCTCACGTGCGGCGGCAGCGGTCGCTGCGACACGACGCCCGCTAGTGCCTCCACCGCCTGCAGCTGCTCCTCATCCAGCTGCGCCTGCTTCTCCCATATGCTGGCCTGCGGCAAGCGCGTGCGGCGGGCCGCACGCCCCCCTGAATTCGTGCTCCGAATATTGCACGCACATTGCGCCCCAGTGAGCCGACAGGGATGCACCGCTGCGGGCCTCGGCAGCAGTGCAGCAATCCAGCGGCGCAGCAGCACGCGTCGGTGGGCACACACCACGCTGTATCCCTTGGATCCGGCTCCTAGCTGCAACCTCGTTCGGGGCAGCCCTGTTTGCCTTGCAGGCTGCCCTGGGACCGTGGCTGCTGCCATCGGTCACGGCCCTTTCAACGACGAACTGCAGATCGTCTAGACATTCGACGTTGCGGCACAGCTCGCCATTGATCAATCGACTGATTCAATATCAAGTTTGTAAGACGGACCTGGGCCCTGCCCTGCTGCCTAGTCCATTCTGGGGGACATGCACCGTCACCACACCTCCGGGCCTGGTAGTGTTGTCGCCCGATGGGTGCCTGGTGCGACGGGCGTCATGCACTGAGCAACAATGATACACTGCTTGCAAGCTTCACCTCATGCCGTATACCATATCCTCCAGGAGTGAGTCAATATGTAGATCAAGACAGCAAATCCTTTAGCAGGTGAGTGACCCCTGCCGCGTGAGCATGCAAGCGGGGGGCTGGGGGCGTCAACCCTTCACACTCCACCACCCTGTCATCTCATTGCTCGCATGTTCTGGTGGCATACAACAATTGCTGCCTTTAATGCGAAGGACTCGCTCCGCTGCCTCACCCCGCCTGGGCCGCGCACGCTTGCCAGGGGTGCAGAGGAAAGCCGCAAGACAGGGGGGTTGGGCTTGTGTTTGACATTTGGAAATTGACAGTCACAGCAAAGAACTTCTTGGTGGCCCCCTTGCGTGTCTTGACAGCGGAACAGATCAGCAGTTTGCAGCGGTTTGGCACCATGGGAGCACCCACGTACCGCAAGCCATTCGCGCGTGGCACATCAACTTGATTCCAGTAGATTCATCTCCTGCCAACCACGGACGCGTACCAGCATAATTCCAAGCTGAACTTCCGTGGCAACGGCCGTTGGATTCTGCACACGCCACGCTCACATTACACTTCACCACCATCGTGGGGCAGCCTGCGGATTCCAGGCACACGGCTGGCGCGCTGATCTTCGTGGCTGCTCGGACTCCTCTCCATGATTTTTCAGGCGTGTAAAATTATGAGCGGGGACATGCAGGAGGGTCTGTGGGTGCCCCCAGCTTCTTTGCATGGTCAGACTGCACAGCCCCACACATACAGCCATTGGCGCGGCTTTCACCCACTTCATCATACTAACAATCTATATCAGTGGAACCATCGCGCTGATGGCATATCATATCAGCGCTTCGTGATGATGTTCAATACCTGGTACTGTACCTTGGCACCTTGTTACTGCGGTGTGATGTGGTCACGACGTTGCACGCCCGGTCGCGGGTTACGCAGACCTTCGACGTTTCTCCTCGCCATGCAGTGGGGTTCCTGACACTCTGTCTGAGAGAGACGGTACAAGCGAGCACAGTGCGCTCTCTGCGCGGGGCATCCTTGCAAGGATTGCGCGCCTCACACCCACAACTTGATCTGAAAAGAGCTCGTGTTATAATATCTTCAAATACCTACGTGGAATGCAATCAAGGGTTGGCGCGGCGCCTGTCACCCGTAGATCAGAAAGGCGGGGCGAGACATATACGAATGGAATTTGGCAGCACCCAGCACGGGCGACCCATCGTGACATCTACGGTGGTGCCAAGTCATGCTGGTGGCCAGCTGAGCCTGCACATGTCGGCGGGGCCCAGCGCATTGGCGTCGCAGCAGGAGCATGGGCTTCATCACAGCGCGCACCACCTACAGCAACAACCGCCGCCCTCACACCCCCAGCTGCGACAGCACCACAGTGGGGCGGCCCAACCACAGCGCAATCGCCAGGCGCACAGCTTCGACGGCGGGTGGGGCCGTGCACAGTTGCTGCAGCAGCATGAGGCTGCCCTTCATGGCCTGGAGCCTCTGACCGGCGGCATGGACGCAACGTGGCTGCACCAGCCGCGCTTCCGACCCCAGGAACCAAGACTGTCGTGGGGCCACGCACGCGCGCACACGCAGCCGCACCGGCATGAACCATCGTGGCCCCGTAGCGACTGGGTCGGACGCGCGCAGGGGCTGGCTGCGCCTGCCTCGCGCCCAGGCAGCGCGGGCGACACACTCCACCAGGGACGCGACAACTTTGGGCCCTCATGGGGGCCAGAGCAGCCTGCCCCAAAGCGCCCACGGGTTGAGGGCCTCGACTCGTCAGGCAAGCAGCAGCAACAGCAGCAGCACGAGCAGCAACAGCTTCGACCATGGCAGCGGCAGCCCTTGCTGCAGGAGCAGGCAGCCCCAAGCATGCGGCATCAGGCAGACGAGGGCCGGCAAAAACGCGACGCGCATGAGCAGCGGGAGCTTGGGCACCAGTCACGGCAGCAGCAGCTTGAGCAGGCCAAAGGTGACGGCCATCGTCGGCGGTCTCCAACCAAGCGGCAGCACGAGGGCTCGACGGCACCTCCACCGCTGACGCCGACCCCGCTGCCGCCACCACAGCAGCAGCAACAGCAGCAGCAGCAGCAGCAGCAGCAGCAGCAGCCTGGAGGCGGCTGGCAATGCGGGGAAGAGGGCCAGCAGCGGCGCAGTGGCAGCGGCATTGGAGAAGGCGGAAGCGGTGCGAGGGAGCAGCCTGCTGGGGGCGAGCGTGCGGCCTCAACGGCGCGCGGTGCTGAGCAGCCCTCCAGAGACGGGCCAATCGCAGGTGCCGGCGCCGGCGCCGGCCGGCCGGCCAGCCACGGCGGCGGCCGGGGCGAGCCGTCAGCGTCGGACCCAGATCAGTCGGGCGGCAGCGGCGACGGCAGTGAGGAGGGCGAGGAGCATGACGACTCGGAGCAGGAGCAGGAGTGGAGCATGCCCGACCAGTTTGTCGCCCTGCCGCCCGGCTTCGAGCGGCAGCAGCCCGCATCCCTCAACCTGCGGAAGCTCAGCCACGCGCAGCTGCTGGCGGCGGCGGCGCGGCACGCCGCACGGCACATGCCGGTAGCGGCGGGGGACCCCTCTGAGGCGACGCTGGCCGGGGTGGTGGAGCGGGCGCGGCTGCGGCCCGGGGTGAAGCCGGCGGTCGCGTTCACCCTGGGGGGCGGGCCGAAGGGCACCATCTACAGCAAGGCATGGGGCAGCATCGGGCGCAGCATGCGGCAGGCGGTACAGGTGGGTCGGCGCGCTGGCGCGTGGCCAAAGGTCACGGGGTGCGGCCGGCGGGGGCGCGGGGGCGGAGGCGGAAGCGGGCGGCACATCAGCTGCTCGCTCGGGCGCGCAAGGGGCATGTAGTTGCGCGACACGCTTTGAATGGTCTTGTGCACTAGATGCATTAGGTTTGGTTGCCAGCTTGAAGCATGGATCTGCCCCCACCCTTCTGCCCCAGGGCCCTGCCAAGGCCCCCACCACACAAGCCCCTGCGGCGGCGACCCCGGGCACGGCCGCCTCGCCTGCCGCGGAAAAGGCGGCCGTCGCGGCCCCCATAAAGGCGCCGGCGGGCCCCTCCCCC
>NW_014012171.1:4896-14388 GCF_000611645.1 Monoraphidium neglectum
CTCCCCCGCCGCGCCCCCGCCGCCGCCCGTCGGCGCCGAGGAGCGGCAGTGGCGCGAGAAGCTGGGCGCGTTCCTCGGTTTCAAGGTACACGTCCCGAGGCTCTCCAGATCAGCGCCCCCGCTGGAGCTCAAGCAGCTGTGGCTCGAGGTGCGCCGCAGCGGCGTCCACGACGCCGCTGCCCACCGCGCCCGCTTGCCGCGGCCGCCCCCCTGCCTGCATGCCGGCGTCCCCCCCACACCCGCCACGTCACCACACCTCTCCGCGGCATCATTTGGCTCAGGTCATGGGCAGGGGCGGCCCAGACATGGTGTCCCACTCGGGCGGCTGGGAGGAGGTGTCAGAGGACCTGCAGGATGACGCGAGGCTCGCGCCCCTGGTGGAGGCGGCGTATGATGTGTATCTGCGCCCCCTGGAGCGCGCCATCGTGCAGCTGCAGTGCCGCGTCTCGCGCGCGCTGGACGCTGTAGAGCCAGCCGCCGCGCGGCGTGCCCAGATGGGCGGGCGCCTGCCGGGGTACGGGGCGGTAGCAGCGGCGGCGGAGCGTGCGCGGCGCGCGCTCGCGGAGCTAGAGCGGGGCCGGGGCGGCGGCGGCGGCGGCGGCAGCGGCGGCGGCGGCCGCGGCGCAGAGGGGGGCGAAGACGCGTCCGCGGGCACGAGGCTGGGAGGGCGAGGGCGGGCGGACTCGGGTGTGAACACACAGTCATCAGAGCTGCCTTCGGCGCAGCGGCCGCAGCAACAGCAGCAGCAGCAGCAGCAGCAGCAGCAGCAGCAGCAGCAGCAGCAGCAGCATCGACAGGAAAGGCAGCGAAAAAAACACCACCAGCAGCAGGAGCAGGAGCAGCA
Source organism: Monoraphidium neglectum (assembly GCF_000611645.1). Classification (NCBI taxonomy): domain Eukaryota; kingdom Viridiplantae; phylum Chlorophyta; class Chlorophyceae; order Sphaeropleales; family Selenastraceae; genus Monoraphidium; species Monoraphidium neglectum. Next base: position 5,741 of record NW_014012171.1, read on the forward strand.
GCAGCAGCAGCAGGAGCAGCAGCAGCTTCCAGAAAAGCAGGGCGCCCCCGGTCGCCCCAGCGCCAATCGCGCGGCGCGGCGCCGCGAGATGCTCCAGACCCTCCGCGTCCTGCGACTGGCGGGGGCGCGGCCCAGGACCGTTGGCAGGACCCTCCGGCGCGGCAACAGGCGACTGACCCAAAACTTGGAAGACCTGGTATGGGGCCCGCGAAAGCGCGCGGCGTCCGCCGCTGCAGCGGACGAGGCGCGGCGGCAGGGGCAGGGGGCGCAGGAGCCGCGGCAGCAGGCGCAGCCGGGGCCGGCGCCACGGGCCGCGCGCGGCGCGGCGAGCGCGGCGGAGGCGCCGGCCGGGCTGGCGAGAGTCAGCAGGGGGGACGCGCTGTGGCGCGCCCTGGATGATGCCCCCGCGCCCCGCGCGGCCAGCCTGCTCGCGCGCGCCGCCGCAGCCGACCCGTTGGCGGCAACCGAGCTGCTGCAGCGCGCGGGGTCGGCGGCGGGGTTCCACGCGCCCCAGCAGCGGCTGTGCCGGCAGGACGCGCGACGCGCGCGCCGCTCCCGGCGGGCCGCGAGGCGCGCCGCCAACCAGAGCAGCAGCACGAGCGCCAGCGACGGGACGGGCGTGGAGTCGGAGCAGGACGGGGAGGATGAGCAGCAGCAGCAGCAGCAGCAGCAGCAGCAGCAGCAGCAGCAGCAGCAGCAGCAGCAGCAGCAGCAGCAGCAGCAGCAGGCAACAGCCCTCCTTGCCACGCCGTTGCCACTGCGCGACGCGGCGCCAGCCCGGGCCGGAACGGTGCAGCGCGCAGGCACCACAGAGGGCACGCCGCCGCCGACGCAGGCGGCCCAGCTGGCGCCAGCGCCGGCCGCCAAGGTCCTGGCGGCGCGCTGGCTCTGCCTCTCGCTGCGCCAGCTCCGCGGCGGCCCGCCGGGCGCACCGAAGGCGCTCCGGCTGCGGCGCTTGTGCGACGCCGCGGCGCGTGAGGGCGGGGGCGTGGCGGTGGCCGCGGGGGTCACTCCCGCGGCTGCGCCCACGAGGGTGCGTGCAGCTGTGTCCCCAGGGGTACCACCAAAGACAGAGGAGCGTGGCCGGCCGCAAGGCGAATCGGAGGAAGAGGACGAGGGGGGCGTGTGGCGGAAGCGGTCGCCTGGCGGCGTGCGGCGAGTGTGGGCCGGCGGGGCGACGCCGAAGTGCGGCAACTGCAAGATGTGAGTGGGTCCATGCTGGAGTTCGCCATGGCTTACGGGATCGAGGGTGGGGAGGTGCCGGCATGTGTTTCCAAGCCGTTGATCGCACTGCACTTTCCTTGTGCCCGTATTAGATGGCGGATGTGTTTTGCGCCGAGAGGATGTTCCCTGAATTCACATGCTGCACCGCTCACTGGCACCTGGCCGCTGCCTGCCGTAATGCGCAAGTTTTGTAGCGGCGCGGACCGCAGCCCTGCCCGTTTTGCTCGCTCAGCGTGTCCCAGCTGCCACGCGACGCCCCTCACTCCCCCCCTTGCGCCCTGCCGCCACCCTCAGGTGCCTTAACCCCCAGATGAAGAAGGCCTGCATCGTGAACCGCGAGAGGATAGCACAGGGCCTCAAGCCCCTGCTGCCAGGCTCTGGCTGACGCGCCGCGCCTCCTGCCATGACCGCCGCAACGCAAGCGCGCGTGACCGCGACTCAGCCACTACACCTCACGAGGAGCTAAAGGGCCCGCGACCACGCGTGGGGATATTGGGCGGCTGGGCTGCAAGGCTGCTGTCGTGCAATCCAGCACTTTTGTCGATGCGTGCACGCCTTGCACGATTGCTGTACCCTTTTGCATGAATGCAGCCGTGTTCCGACTTCGCGTCATGTAGTTGCTGGCATGTGGCCAGATGTCTGGATGGTGCTTGGGCCTAGGGCTAGCTCATTAACAGAATTCCCCAGAACAGTTGTTTGGGGGTGGGATTTCCATCCTCGATACAGCTGGCCTCACGCAGCTCATGTGAGCGGGTCCTCCAATGCCTCGGGCTACCTGGGGTCCCGCTGCCTCGGGGCCTCCAGGCGCAGCTGCCATGCAGCCGGCCGCCGACCACGAGGGGGGGAGGGTTAGCAAGGGGTGCGGCTCCCCTCAGCTGTGCGCGGGTGAGAGTGCTCATCCGTGGCACGCCTGATCAGCCCCACATGCACCTCTGCATAGGTGGCCACAGCTCAGCGCCGTCGTGACGCGGTGCAATCCGGGCACACGACCGCTGATGATGAACACAAACCACTGCAAAAACTTTACACTTGGTTCACCACCACCGCGTTTGTGCTTTGAGCGCAGCTCACATATCTATCCAGACGGCACGGCAACGGGCGGCGGCTCGGACTCGGGCGGTTCCTCGCCGTGTCGTCGCCCAGCTTCCCAGTGCTGCGGTGCACATGCGTCGCATTTCATAGCACTCCAAGCTCAGGCCAGTCGCAATAACCACTTCACAATACAATTCAGCCGATAACACGTTTGCTTTTTCATGTTCATGCTATACAGGTCGCACGCCTCTGCAAGCCGTGTGCAGCTCCGCCCCAGCTGCTCTCGACGCCCTTACTAGGACGTATACGTCTGATGTTTTGGGTTGCTAGTTTCTGCATTCGTTTTTAGTAGGACCGACCCAGCGGCCCCGAGAACGGGTTGGCACACATACACAACCCAGCGCAGTTTGGGCGCGTGAAGCCCCGGGAGCTGGCTTTGGATGGCCAGCACAGACGTTAGGCGTTTGGAGCGCAATTTGACCCAGACGCTGGGTGGGTGCAGGCCAGGCGGATGCAGAAGAAGTTGTGGGCCCCGACTCCTTGACAGGTCGTGCTCTGGGCCCTTGCATGATTGCATCGCGTGTCAAGAGTTGATCTTGGAGCATTGGTAAGCGGCCCAGGGCCTTGCAAGGCTGCACATATGCGGAGCGCCGCGGGACGTCACACACTGCGCGCTGACGCCGCACGGCCCGCCCCATCCCCCTCTTCAGACCCTGTTGGTTGCCGGTTGGTCCTGGAGGGCCGCTTGTCTGGCAGCGGAGGCCTCGCCGAGGTCCTGCGGCAGCGCAGCGAACAGGGCTCGCTGCCATCATGCCCGGAGGGCTCGTGCCTGCCGCCGTCATCGCTCCTGCCTGCGCGCCCCGACAGCGCCGGCATGGGCGTGGGCATGGTCGGCGCCAGCATGGGCAGCGGCGGTCCGGGCGCCCGCCGTGGCAGCGCGTCGCAGTCGGGCTCGCTGCACTCTTCAGGCACGCCCCGGACGCCGATGTCTGCTGAGTACGCGCAGGCGCTGCAGCGCAACAGCCAGCGGCTGCTCGACGCTGTGGCGTCGAGCGCGAGCAGCGGCGTCGGCGGCAGCGCGGAGAACCCCGTCCCTCTGCCAGAGCAGGAAACGCTCATGTTGCCGCTCGCGGCGCTGCCCGAGGCAACGCCCGGCGAGCGGGTCAAAGCGGCCGCCAGGGCGGCAGCGCAGGCCGGCGAGCTGCCGCCGGAAGCGGGGGAGGAGGGGCCGCGCGAGGCGCGCCGCCGCAACGCGTCGGCCGCTGCCGCCAAGGCCGAGGCGGAGGCCGCGGCCGCCGATGGCGCCGGCCCAGCGGCTGAAGGTGGCGCGTCTGCGGCCGCGGCGCTGGCTTGCGCGGCGTCGGGCGCGCTCGGCGGCGACGACGCGGCGCCCGGCGGGGCGGCGCTCGGGGAGGACGCGTGCACTTGCCCGCCATATGCCGTCAAGGCGACCTGCGGCAAGCGCCCCATTATGGAGGACACGTATGCGCTGTGCCCGAACATCTGCGAGCTGCCCATGCGGCCGATGACGCGCGACGGCGCCCCCGACAAGCTGCCGCAGCGAATCGCCGTGAAGCTCGCCGCCAACGGGGCCCCCGCATGCCCCGAAGGGGCGCAGGCGGCCGCCGCCGCGGACGGCGCCGCGGCCCACGTCGCCCCCCACGACCTCCTCGCCGCGCTCGCCAGCAGCGGCGGCACCTTCAGCTCGCCGGTCGAGGCCGCGGCGGCGCCCCTGGAGAAGCTGCACTTTTTTGGCGTGTACGACGGCCACGGCGGCATCCAGGCGTCGCAGCACTGCGCCGCGCGGCTGCACCACCACCTCAGCGCGTGCCTGAGGGACATGGCGACCGATGTCCTGGGCCACGCGCCGGCGGACGGCGCCGATGCGGGGGGGCGCCCCGAGGCGCGAGACGCTGTGGCGTGGCGCGGCGCAGTCGTGCCCGAGGTGCGCTGCGGCTGTGCTTGACAGGAAGCATGCGGAGGGCTTGGTTATAGGAAGCCCGCTTTCAGGATTGCTCAAGTTCCAAGCGCAGCCAGACTTTGGGGGGTCACATTGAAGCAGCTGCAATACCGGATGCTTTGCATGCATGCACACGACAAGGGATGCTTTGGATGCATGCACACTCTCGTTTACGCTGCAAGCGCTGCACATTGAAGGGTTGCATGCGATGCTGCCACCTGCAACCCCTCCAGGTTCAGTTCGTGCCGGTGTGCCGTCCTGATGGCTCCTCGCCCCTTCTGGGAGGCGCGGACGACTGCTTGATCGCGGCCGCTGCTGCGGCCGCCGCCGCCGCAGAGGCCCGCGTAGGCAAACTGGTGCCGGTGTCGTCCGCGCCCGAGGTGTCGCCCGAGGACGAGGCCGCCTTGCGCGCCCTCAGTCGCGAGAGCAGCGCCGCCGACCGCGACGCTGACGGCGAGGCCGACGGCGAGGGCGGCGCGGAGGGCGGCGCCGCAGGCGCCGACGCGAGCGGCGGCGGCGACGAGGACGTGAGCGCGGATGGCAGTGAGGAGGGTGGCAGCACCAGCATGTGCGTGCTGCTGGAGGAGGCGCTGCGCGAGGCCTTCCTCAAAACGGACGCGGAGTTTGCCGCCGACGGCACCGCGGGCCTCGTCGGCAGCACGGCCGTGTGCGCGCTGGTCGGCACGCACCGCGTCTGGATCGCCAACTGCGGCGACTCGCGCGCGGTGCTGTGCCGCGGCGGGCAGGCGGTGCAGGTCACGGATGACCACAAGCCGGAGCGCGAGGACGAGGCGGTGGGTATCCCCTGATACCAAGGGCTGCGATGTGTCAATGTTGCGGCTGACTTCTCCCCGCGGGCTTGGGCGTATGGAGAGTGGCTGGCGCAGCCGGAAGGGCCGCCTGGGGTTGGTGCCCGCGCGCGCGGTGCGGGGCTGGGGGCGGGGGCGGGCAGCAGCAGGGACCTGCGCTTATCTGCGTGTGCGCGTGCCCTCCTGCTTTGCACCTTGCAGGAACGCGTTGAGAAGGCGGGCGGGCAGGTGCTTTACTGGAACGGCCACCGCGTGATGGGCGTGCTGGCCATGAGCCGCGCCATTGGGGACCACTGCCTGAGGCCCTACGTCATCCCGGAGCCAGAGGTGCGCGCGGTGACGGCGCATCTTGACCCAGCCTAGGGCAACTGCTGGGCATCCTGCACAGTGCAGGGAGGGGCCGTGTCTGTTCTGGTCTTGTTACACATCGGCTTTTTGATGTGATGGTCTTGCTTGGCAATGTTTAAACCACACCCACCCCTGCTTCCATGATGGTGCTGTCTTCAGATCACTGTCTTCAAGCGCCACTCCAAGGACGAGATCCTGCTGCTCGCCAGCGACGGCCTGTGGGACGTCATGCCCAACCAGGAGGCCGCTGACCTGGCGATGCGCTGCATCCGGCGAGCGCGGGACAAGGGGGCGTCGCCAAAGGCGGCGGCGCGCGTGGCGGCGACCATTCTGACCAAGGCAGCCGTCGACCGCGGCAGCCGCGACAACATCACGGTGATGGTGATTGACCTGTCCCGCAGCGCAGGCGGGGCGCGCGGCGGTGGCGACGACGAGGACGACGAGGCACCGCGGCGGCCGGCTGGGGGCCGGCTGGCCGCCGCAGCGGCCGCGGCAGAGGCGGCGATCACGGGCGGGCGCCGGCCGACCCCGCAGCGCATTGTAGGTGAGGCTTCCGTGGCGGCGCCCCCAGTGGCGCACCAGGAGCAGCGGCATCAGCAGCAGCCTGGCTTGGTTCAGGAGGTGAGCCTCATTGCGCCCGCTGCCAAAGCAGCGTCGAGGGCTCCCGTGGACCCTGCCGGCCCATCTGCCGCCACTGAGCGCTCGGGCGGCGGCGTGGGCGGCGCAGGCACCGCGCACGCGCCCGTAGCAACCCAGCCGCCGGAGCTGCAGCAGCCGTGCGGCGGCGACGCAGGGCCGTTTGCGGCGGCGGCGGCGGGCGCGACGCCCTCGTGTCGCGCGACCTCGCCGGACCGGGACGCAGCTGAGGCACTGGGGCTGACTGTGGACCGGCAGGCCAGCTCGTCTCCGTTTGGCGCGTGCAACCTCGAGCCGTTCGACAATTCTGGGGCTGCCACCGTGGGTGGTGGTGCCCGGTGAAGGGCCTGCTGTTGCTGTGGGTGGAATCGCGATGCTTTCTGGCAGTGCAAGTGGTCACCAGCTTTGCGCATGGTAGTCAAAGCTGTTGGCAGCATTGCAGCTGTAGCTGCATGGATGTGAGAGTGCGGACGCAGGTGGCAGAGCGCATGAATGCGTGTCGCTGGTAGCTGGCGGCTCGCCTGGACCATTTCTCCTCAGCTGTGCTGCCGGCTCTGCACCCTCTTTGGTCGCCCTGGCGCTGCAGCAATGCGTGCGACCGTGGTCACCACTTTTCCTCTTTGTACGTGCCCCCATGTTTGTTCAACTCCACCCTCTTTGCTCGCCAACAGCCGCTGGATAAGGGGCCCTGGCAGGGGCCACCTCGCAGCCTTTGGAAAAAGCTGGGTCCCGCGGGCCGTGGCGCGTGCCCTGTGTATGCGCCTGTCCGTTCTGGGCTCCTAGTCTAGACCACGCGTACATAACTGCTGTTTCCCTTGAGCTTGCTTTCCCATCGCAAGTGGACAGGCCGTGACGCAGGCCCAATAATGCGGGCGTGGCGCTGCCTGGGCTGCGAGCCGCACTCTTTGACACATCCTGCCTTCTGCGGGGGGTGACATGGCGTATGTCAGCAGCGGCTTTCACTGGCCTGTCGTACGCGCGCACTGCAGTCGGCAACGCTTGCATTCAGATGCCTCTTATCTGATGGCGTGCCTTGGCACGCCGCTGCAGCAACCCCAAGCAGGGCATCTAAACCCAAGATGATGTGGGTGTTTGCACTTTTGCTGCTGCCTGTGCCCTGTCCTAGTTCCATTTCTAAACCCACACAAATGCCGGTTGGCTTCATCCAAGTCGCCTGGCATCATGACACTCGCCCGGTTGGCGGACAATCACAGGATGGTGTAATACCTGAGTCCCCTGCGCATTTTGGTCGGCGGCTGAGTTATGATGTTACTGGGGGCGGCAGGGGCATGGAGGGGGTTGGAACGTCGTACATGTAATTGCGGTGCCCGCAGCTGTGGTGCAACGTTGTGTAACGGAGGGTGATATGAAACGTACTGCATCCAAGTGGAATGTCCAATTTTTAGTGAAAAGGTAGGCGCCGTTCTCACGCCGCTGTCACGCCGCTGAAAATCTCGCGCTGCTGTCATGTATCTATCTTTGTACCTATGTCATCTAGCATGTGAGCTTGTCCCGCGCAGCGTTTGACCGAGATCACAACGCGTGCCCATATGAATAACACCGGAAAGGCACAGAGACACGTTTATTAGGATCATGAGGCTCAAGATATCACAGCCGAGCGTGCAAGCCCACTCGGAGATCGCTGCCGCGGTGGGCTGGAACGCGTACAGCGAGCTGTTCAGCTGCAGCGACGATCATACCGTGTGCAAATGGAGCTCAAGAGGCGATCTAGAGGGAAAGGTGTGCCATGCGACTTTTCGCGATGCCACGTATCGTCCATGTCGCTGCGTTGCTCGCGATGCTACCGTGCGCCAGTTGCGAATGCACTGCCTAAGCAAGTGCACGCGCCGACCAGCGGCAAACATGTTGAGGCACCCCCTCTGCATGCTTACAGGTCTGTGTGATAGAATCGTCAGCTTTCACAGATCTGCAGTGGTTCCCTGCGGGCTGCAGGAAGCAGCAGAGCGCCGGCACCGACATCTTCGCTGCCGCCTGCACTGATGGTGGGCAGGGGGACCACCTGCGCCGCGGCGACCTCTTGGCCAGCTGCGGCGCGCCAACATCCCAGGGGCTTCATGGGCAGCGCTGTGCCTTGTTGCCCGCATGTTCACGCCCGCAGGCGGTTGCCGGCCGCAGAGGCCTTGTCTGACTGTCGCCCCGCCGCGCCTGCTCAAAGGAACATACAAGTTTGTGTCGCGGACGGGCAAGGTGGAGAAGAGCGTGGAGGCGCACCAGGGTGCTGTACTCAGCCTGCGCTGGAGCCATGATGGTAAGGCGGCGGCAGCAGCAGCAGCAGCAGCAGCAGCAGCAGCAGCAGCAGCAGCAGCAGCAGCAGCAGCAGCAGCAGCAGCAGCAGCAGCAGCAACCGCAGCAGCCACAGCAGCCACAGCAGCAGCAGCAGCAGCAGCCCATCTCTGCGGCGGCCATCACAATGCCGACTGCACGTCTCTTTCGCACATGACCTTGCCCCCAAACCCCTGCACCCCCGCACCCCAGGCAGTGCGCTCGCGACCGCGGGCGAGGACGGGCAGGTCAAAGTCTGGTCAAGGACCGGCATGCTGCGCTCCACCCTGGCGCATGCCGACGGCCCCGCGCACGCGGTTGCATGGGGCCAGGACGGCGACTCCCTGGCCTACTGC
>NW_014012170.1:0-13983 GCF_000611645.1 Monoraphidium neglectum
GAGCCGAGGTATGTAGTGATCGGAGCAGCGTGGTTCTGGTAGCCTGTGTTACGCGCCCGCGCGTGGTCGACGGGGCAGGATTGAGGATGTCGTCTGGAGGAGAGTTGGGGCGCCTGTGGTTGCGCCCCCAACCCCGTCCCCCATGCCCACCCCACCAGCTCACCCACACCATGTGCACACGGACGTGTTCGCACACAAACATGAGTCTCGACGCACGCGCAAAAAGTACCCGCACTGCAAGCTTTCCACGCGTGCAAGTACAACTCACAGCATCCCTGACGATCCCGCCAGGGGTCGGGGCCACCCTTTTGGGACCAATGTGAGTCAAAAACCAATCCCGTGTGTCCCTGACCTGCCCCCCTCACCTTCACAAGCTCAGCATACAGGAAGCTGCTCTCCCTCATGACCTCCTTGACCTCCCTGATCGACGTGATCTGAGATCCCGAGTGGAAGTGCAGCAGCTGCAGGCAGTCCAGGAGCTTATCCTTGCGCAGGCGGTTAACAACCGCCACGATCTCGCGGGCCTTGAGGCCAAACTTGGCCTTGTCGCCTGAGGGTATTGGACAAAGATTTGTTGGATAGTGTGGATAGTGTGGATGAAGAAGCTGCAGGTGATGCGTGAGGCTTTGATCAACTCATCCAGGCACCCGCATGAGGGTGAGAGAGCAGAGACAGGGGCAACAGCTGGTCCACAAGGCGTTGTCTTGAGGCGGCAGCGGGCCCCCGCGGGGCGCCCGGCGTGCGGGGGCAATGCGCACCGGAGGTGGAGCCCCAGTGGCCCCGGTGCTGCGTGGTCAGCTTGGCGCGGATGCCGATGCCCGGCTTCACGCCCCTTTGAGGGTGGAGTGCGTGCGTGGTGGGGGCGTGTATGTGAGTGTGTGTGTGTGTGTGTGTGTGTGTGTGTGTGTGTGTGTGTGCGCGCGCGCGCATGTGTGAGTGTGTGTCTGGGGGAAGGGAGGCGACACGAGGGCCGCGAAGCGCAAGCTGAGGCTTTCACAGGAGAGCCATCACTGGCCTCCGGGTGCAGTTGGATGCTGCCGAGGCGGCGGTGCGGCCGCTGCAGTCCTCTGCTGTGTGGCGGGCCCCGGGCAACCTGGCGAGGCGTCCAACCGTTGGTCTTGAAAATGACGGGCGCGGAACAATCCACCACAAAAGAGGCCGCCCTTGGCATTTTCTGCATTCAACCCTTGCGAAGGACCACTGCCGGATTTCAACACGCAGGAGACGAACCCAGGGCGCCGCTCACAGGCGCGCCGATGCGTCCAGCAGCATGCCCAGCTCCGCGTACTGCTCCATGACCACCAGCGCGTTGATGCCCAGCTCGCGGCAGTGCAGAACCTGGTTGCAGGGTCAAAGGGTTGTGTGTGTGTGCGTGTGTGCGTGCACGCGTGTGCACGTTCATGGCGGGTGTGCATGTGTGTGTACCGTACTGCGCATTGTTTGCAACACGGCAGCGCTTGAAAACGCAGTCCGAGGGTGGAAGCAGGCATGGCGGCGCGCGGTTGCCCACTGGGGCCTGTGAAGCTGTCTCCCCATATCACTGCCTCCCAGTCAGGTCGCAAGCATATGTGGCGGGGTCGCACGCCGACAACTGATTTGCAGTATCCCAAACCCTCACTGCCCCTGTGCACCCGGCCAGCCCCAAGCGCACCATCTCCATGTACTCTGTGTCCTTGTAGCCTGCACAGAGTGGTGAGTCGTCGCAGGACAAATGGCACATTGATGCGACAGGGTGTGATTGCATGCCGAGCGACTAATCGCTGCGGTTAGTAAGAGCACGTGGTTGCAGTGGGCCAGCAAGAAGCATGTTCTTGTGATGATTATACTTTTCTGTACTTGATTGCAGGTCCACTTTGGTTGCGTACGGTAATCGGCCGAGCACGCGCCCTCGCCTGCCTCTAACCCGCTGAGGCGCCCTTGTGGAATCGAAGCCGCCAACCCCGGCGCGGCCGCGCGGCGGCGAGCCAGCCCGGCGCCCACCGTTGCATATGAGGTTGGCGCCGGGCACGTCGGCCAGGACTGACATGACCATGGCCAGCTCAGCCTTGGAGCCGACCTCCAGGCCACAGCCGTAGGGGCGGCCGTGCTCCACCATGCAGCGGATCAGGTCCCGGTCGTGGTTGCACTGCGGCGGCCGGACGTTGGCGGTCCGCGCATGCGGCTGTGAGTTGACAGGAAACTCAGCAAGGCAGGCGGCCTTGTGGGTGCAACTGGGGACTGGGAGCTTAGGGGTGATACTGGAGATTACAAACCCGTCGGGGTATGGCTCCGCCGCCTCACCTTGACGGGGAAGACGCCGCGGTAGGCGCCCTGGTACTCGAAACGCTCGATGGCCCCCAGGAACGCTTTCTGCCAGGTGGGTGTGAGTAGGCGGCCGGGCGCAGACGAGGCGTGCGGGCGTGTTTTCCAGGGGTCGAGGCCGGCGACGCTCCCCGGCAAGGGCATGGACCAGCCTGCAGCCAATCGGTCCCAGGTTGGTTGACACCCAGCAGCACTGGCCGCGTCCCAATGTGCGCAAGTGTTGCCTGCACGCCGTGGGTGCAGCGGCGCGTCCAGCCCGTGGCGCGCCGCTGCAAGCACAGGCTGTCCTCTGAGCAAAGCAGGGAGGCCCGCCGCCCATCTACGAGGCCCAGGGGCGCCGCGCTGCTCCCGCGCCGCCGCACGTTGAGGCGCTCGATCCTATCGCCGACGATGTCGAGGAAGCGCAGCAGCAGCGGCGTGCGCAGGCCGCGGGCGTGCAGCTCCTGAACCAGCCTGAAAACGTCGACCTCCCTGTCGTCCCCTGGCGGCCAACGCCGATTTTGGGATTGGGGGTGGTGTGCAGGGGTTGAGGGCAGAAAGGCCGCAGCGCGAGGTCTGTCAGGGGGTGTGTGGACGCGAGGGCTGGCAGGGTGCGAGTCACGGCGCCTAGTTCGCAGGCCCTGAGCAATCGGGCAACATGGCGTGCACGGGCGTGATTGAATGTAGGTGGGTCCCGCCCGAGCAACATGCGGGGTCCCCTGCCTTCTGTCCTGCGCGAACGTACGCGCCCATGCGACCAAGCGAACAGCACAGAAACACAGCGCATGTGAATCCCAGCACTGCTGCGCCGCCATGCACCCATGCACCCATACCCCCATGGGACGGACGCGCCCATGCGCCCTGCATGCCTCCCCACATGCCATGCAACGCACCTTTGGGGCGCACGACCACGTGCCCCTCCTCGTTGATGGAGAAGTACGGCGCCCCCCAGCCGCTGCAGTTGTAGAGGGCCTTTGACCGCTCCACCCCCCACTCGCTTACGCCCTCAAGAGCCTCCACTGGGGTCATGACGCTGCCCTGCCGCCACAGCATGTGCATGGCGCCGCGCAGCACGCGCCAGTCGCGGGGCTCGTGCTCCTCGCTCGACTCCGGCGCGGGCCCTGCGAGGGGCCGTGATGTGCAAGGGGGCTCATGGTTGGGAGGACCGCGGAGGGCGGTGGATCCCTAGGCCCCGCGCGGTGGTGCGGTGATTGCAGCACGGGGCAGGTGGGGGCGCGGGGCAGGTGGACGCCTGGACGCCTGCGCGCCGGTGAGTCAAACCAGGTGGATACGATCTGCAGCACATGGAGGTATAGGAAATGCATCAGTGCGCTCTCACCGCGCGGGGAAGCGGCGGCAGCCATCGCGCAGGTTGCACAGAAAGTATTGCCCCGTCAGATCTGAGCAGGGTGAACGCGACTCGAGATCCAGCAACATGCATAACAATTAATACCGTAAGAATGAGGGATCACAGCGCTTCTAAAACAGTGCGGTGCTTGAAATCCGTCCGAGTGACACAAGTGGACCCCAGCAGTGAGTTGATCAATCCGCTGTCTATACGATACGAGGATCCGTCTATTTGTGATGCACTACAGTACCGCAACTTTTCGAGGATCCTTGCAGTCAGCAACTGGCCTTTGGGGCACTCCAACTTGGGCTCTGCGCCAGCCCATCACGGCAAGCAATCAAAGAATTTCGTGCGGACTTTATAGTACGTTGATAAAGTCAGGCCCGAGAATCCAGCCTCGCTCCCATCTGTGCGCCCGTCGGGCTTTGACCAACACGATGAGGCGGGGAGCGGGGCTTGCCGGCGTGTGGGCACGTGTTATCGCGATCGGGTGGTAAGTTCGTTGGTTGCCGCTGGATTTTTGTGAACAGGTGACTCCGTAAAGGGTGATGCGCGGTCAGGCGCCGGGCAGTCCAGTACTGCAGTGTCATTGGGCAGCGCCAGCAGCACCACGTCACGTGCCCACCTCTCCCTGGCTTCGCGCCCCCGCAGTCTGGTGGCCGTTGCGCGCGCCCAGGTCGGCACTGGCAAGGCGTGCACATCAAACAGCGGCTGCCTGTCCGACAACTGCGTCGGCGGTGTTTGCCGAGCGGCGCTCACCTGCACCAATGGCATCAAGGACGGCCGCGAGACCGATATTGACTGCGGAGGCGGCGGCTGCGACTTTGCGTGCTCTGTCGGTCAGGTGATTTTCGTCAATCGCGAAAGAGATAATTCTTGGCCGTTCACGCACTGCAAGCGGCACCCTGATTTCTACTCGGGCTCCTTGATGGATATGCAGATTCATCCTGACATCTTTGACTGGACAGCACCACCACCCTCGTTGCGGCTGCCCACTGTTCACAGGGATGCACCACAACCTGGGACTGCCGCAGCAGCATCTGCACCAGCGGCAAGTGTATGGCAGCCGCCACCTGCACCAACGGCATCAAGGATGGGGCCGAAGCCGACGTGGACTGCGGCGCCGCTTGCAGCGCGCTCTGTACATACGGCCTTGCCTGTGCGTCAGGCCGCGACTGCAGGAGCGGCCTCTGCAACTCAGGAAAGTGCGACCAGCCCAGCACATGCACCAACGGGGTCAAAGATGGCGTCGAGGGGGACGTGGATTGCGGCGGGCTTTGCAAGAACAAGTGCAACACCTGGAAGGCGTGCAACAACAACACCGACTGCGCCTCAGCCACCTGCAAGAGCCTCGTGTGCAGGTGCGCACACGCACGAGCGGGTCTTGGACCCGTTGGTTGCCAAGACAAACGAAGCATGGACTGCTCAGAGCGTTTTGTCATGGATTGTGCGGCAACGAACAATTGGCAACAGCTCACTGCATTTGAGGAAGCCAGCCTGCCGGCTGTGTGCAGGGCGGCCAGATTTTGTGAGCATCGGCCCGGCTGGTGCGGCATCCATGCATATGCCACTGACGTTGGTCACCCCGCCACACACTCGGACCTCTCAGGGCCGCGCCCTATTGCACGAACTTGGTGAAAGATCCCCTTGAGGTGGACGTGGACTGCGGAGCGGCAGTGTGCGAGAAGTCCTGCGCCAACGGGCAGCGGTGCAGCAGCATGTGGGACTGCGCGTCCAGGATTTGCTACGGCGGGGTGTGCGTGGCGCAGCTGCCATCCAGGTGGGTCCTAGTGCACTATGCACCGTGCTACCCGGTGAGAGTGCTGTGCTGCGCTCTGTGCGCTGATGTAGCTTTAGGAACACACAGGAGGCGACTCTGTCGGGGAGGGCGCAGAACAAGGAACTCCTTATGCCTGCATATTGGAGTGGTTGCAGGGAGCACAAGGTCTCCGCTGCCCTGATTGCGGTCACGCAGTGCAGGTGTGTCATTCCTTTGCTTTGCATCTGCCTGACAGCTCTTTCGCAATCATACCACCTCAGCTGCACTGACGGGATCAAGAATGGGAACGAGACCGATGTTGACTGCGGCGGCAGCTGCCCCAACAAGTGCACCGACCTGAAGGGCTGCGGCACCGCTGCTGACTGTGCCAGCGGCGTGTGCAGCGGCGGCAAATGTGCGGTGCCCACGTGCTCAGACGGCGTCATGAACGGAGCGGAGACCGACGTTGATTGCGGCGGCACCTGCCCAATCGATTGCTCTGTGGGGCAGAAGTGCGTCGCCGGGGCAGACTGCATCAGCGGCGTGTGCACATCCGGAGCTTGCGCCGCACCCAGCTGCAGCGATCGCGTGAAGAACGGAGCGGAAACGGATGTTGATTGCGGCGGCACCTGCCCTATTGATTGTTCTGTGCGGCAGAAGTGCCTCGCCGGGGCAGACTGCATCAGCGGCGTGTGCACGTCCGGAGCTTGCGCCGCACCCAGCTGCAGCGATCGCGTGAAGAACGGAGCAGAGACCGATGTCGATTGCGGGGGCAGTTGCGCCACCAAATGCGCCGACACCCGCATGTGCGTCCTGGCCTCTGACTGCACCAGCAATGTCTGCAGCGGAGGCAGGTGCGGGGGTGCCACCTGCACAGACGGCCTCAAGAATGGCAATGAGACCGACGTTGATTGCGGCGGCGGCTGCCCCAATAAGTGCGCAGACGCCTCCGGCTGCGCGGCCGGGGCTGATTGCGCCAGCGGCGTCTGCAGCGGCGGCAAGTGTGCGACGGCCAGCTGCAGCGACAGCATCAAAAACGGCGCCGAGACCGACGTTGACTGCGGCGGCAGCTGCCCGGTTGCTTGCGCGAACCTCAAGGGTTGCATTTTCAGAGCTGACTGCCAGAGCGGCGTGTGCACCAACGGCAAGTGCGCCGTGCCAAGCTGCAGCGACGGGCTGAAGAATGGAGCAGAAACCGACCTGGATTGTGGCGGCAGCTGCGCCATGAAGTGCGGCGACCTCCTAAGCTGCGCCGTCGGCAAGGACTGCCAGAGTGGCGTGTGCGTTGTGGGCCAGTGCGCGGCGCCCACGTGCAAGGACGGAGTAAAGAACGGCGACGAGACTGACGTCGACTGCGGCGGCAGCTGCCCCAACAAGTGCGCCGACCTCAGCGGCTGCGCGGCCGGCGGCGACTGCTCCAGCGGCGTCTGCACCAGCAGCAAGTGCGCGGTGCCCAGCTGCAGCGACGGCGTGAACAACGGCGCGGAGACGGACCTTGACTGCGGAGGCAACTGCACCACCAAGTGCAACGACACGCTCGCCTGCGGCGCTGCAAGCGATTGCAAGAGCGGCATCTGCCTGGCCACGGGCACTTGCGCCGTGCCGGCCTGCGACGACGGCGTGCAGAACGGCCCCGAGACCGACGTCGACTGCGGCGGCAGCTGCCCTGACCTGTGCGGCGACTCGGCGGGCTGCCTGGTCAAGACGGACTGCTACAACAGCGTGTGCGTGGGGGGCCAGTGCGCGCCGGCCAGCTGCTTCGATGGCGTGAAGAACGGGGACGAGACGGATACAGACTGCGGCGGCAACTCGTGCGCGCCGTGCATGGGCCAGCTGAGCTGCTCGAGCGACAGCGACTGCTACAGCAACCAGTGCGTGTTCTCGTGATCTGAGGCCTCGGGCCCGGCCACGCCGGGCGGCCGGCCGGCCACGCCGGGCGGGTGTGTGTACTGCCGGGCACCTGCGCACGTGCTTGCCGCGGCTGCAGGTTGGTGGCGCCCACAGGCACCTGGTTCTGCATTTGCTTGCTTGATAGGCTCGCTGTCGGCAGTTGATATTTCTTACGTTGGTTAGCATGCATAGTGTGCATTACCAAGGGTTGCTGCGACCTGCATTTCGCATGGCTGGGTGGGGGGTTCTTGCTGGCATTTCTTGCGTCGTCCTGTGGAACGGCCAGGCAGGCGACAGCCTGTCCTATGGGCCAAGCCACACCTATTGCAGAGGTGTCTAGGACTGAACAGGGCAATCCGTTGCTCTGTTGTGGCTGCGGCTCGCTGCGCCGCTGCAGTTGGGTGCGACAAAAAGCTGTCGATGAGTAACAGTCACAGTTATTGCACCCCCCAGTGTAGGCGGTGTTTTTGTTTGGCTCAGTAAGGCTCAATTGTCTGTGCATTACTGAGACACATAATCTGCATACACTGTCGATGAGTCGATCCAGGCGTTGAATGCAGGATGCCACTGGCGATCTCACGGGCCTGATGCAGCCCGTCGATTAACCTGAGTGACTCGGATATAACCTCATATAAAGTCACATGGTGCCTGGATCATCGGAGGGACGTGGGCCGTCGGGGCAGGGGACGCCATCACCGCGCACTCCTTCCACTGGCAGGGCCGTGCCATCGTCCAGAGTCGGTGAGAGCAATCGCAGCTGCGCCGCGCACACGTCCATTGGCCCGCCCCCGCCCGCCCCGCCGCGGCGCGCGACCCCGCCCAAGCATTGCAGGGACGCGTGTTCGAGGCCTCTCCGCGCCCCCGCCTGCACGCCCTGCGCCGCACGGCCGCAGATCGCCTGCTGCGGGAGCGGATCCGCAAGAGTCGGAGCACTCAGGAGCTGCAGACTTTTGAGGATTGGGACCATGGCTGGGAAGACATGGTGCCGGTAGACAGGTGGGCGTGGCGGGAAGCAGGGCGCGCTGCAGCTGCCCCCCTCGCCGGTACCTCGCCGCGGCGCCCACAGCAGCGCGGCATGAACGGGCACATGCGAGGGCAGCCCCGCTCCTAGAACCTGTATCGGGGGGCGTTCTGGGGGCGCCGCTGCGACCCCGCAGCTCCTCGGCCCCTTCCGGCGCCACGCGGCTGCCCATCTCGCCGCACCCCATCATGGCGCCCGCAGCCGGCACGCTCCCCTGGACAACGCACGGCTCATAGTGGTGGCAAATCGGCTTCCAGTGA
Organism: Monoraphidium neglectum; assembly: GCF_000611645.1. Lineage (NCBI taxonomy): Eukaryota > Viridiplantae > Chlorophyta > Chlorophyceae > Sphaeropleales > Selenastraceae > Monoraphidium > Monoraphidium neglectum. Next base: position 8,559 of record NW_014012170.1, read on the forward strand.
CCTGCTCCAAGGACCCGCAGGGCAGATGGCGGCTGCAGGTGCGGCGCATGCGGGGCCGTGGGCTGCTGCAGGGGGCAACCCACCCAAGCGGCGAGGACGGGTGGGGCTGGGGCAGCAGGCGGCGCGAGGGCGCGGGCATCGGTGGGGCGTCCGGCGGCCATGCGGAGGGGTTTGCGCATGGGCCGGCCGGCAAGCACGGCTTGCTCCCTCGAGCGGCACGGGCGCGGGACGAGGGCGTGCGTGGCGGCCGCAGACGGGTCCGCGCAGTGGTTGGACCCTGCGCTGTCTGCCGAGCGCGTCGCCCATGAGTGCCAGCACGCGCCATGCGGTGCCCATGCGGCGCCCATGCAGGCCGCGGCAGCTCCCGAAAGGCGCCTCGTGCGGCGCAAAGCAACCCGCCGCCCTCGCGCCCGCCGCCCCTCGCGCCAGATCAGCGCGGGCGGGCTGGTCAGCGCGCTCATGGGGGTCGGCAATTACACGACCCTCTGGGTCGGCTGGCCAGGTGGGTTGCGCTGCATTGTGCCGCTGCGTCTTGCGGGCCCATTGGTTGGAGTCGGCCGCTCCATCCTCAAGCAATTGATGCCCGCCAGATGCATGGACACGTCTGCAGTAAGGGCCGGGCCTCTGAGGCTCTGTCCTCACGCCCCAACTTCTGATGCGCACAATTTCACCATGCGTGCGTGGACATGCATGCGCACGAACGCGTGCCCGCGCGTGCGCATGCGCTCGCTGCTGTCTCCACACACGCGATCGCGCATGCACCCGCGCCGCCACCAAACACGTCCCCGCCGCCGTCGCCACCGCCGCCGCGCCAGGCATCTACGTCAGGCCGGGCCGCGACCGAGACGCGCTGGCGGCCATGCTGCAGAAGGAGGGTTACGTGCCCGTCTGGCTGGAGCCCCAGCTGCTCGACCTCTACTACAACGGCTTCTGCAACAGCGTGCTGTGGCAGCTGTTCCATTACGTCCCGCTGAATATGGACGGCTGGCAGCGCATGACAGAGCACCACACCATGCAGATGCAGTGGCAGGTGCGCGCGCCGCGCTGCGGCGGCGCCGCGCGCGCGCGGGCGCGACGTGCAGCCTGGGCGGCAGCTGCGGCATGTGCGGCTCGCGGGCCGCTGGGCAGCGGGCAGCTGGGCAGGCGATGAATGCTGCTCTTGTGTAGAGGGCGCACGGCAGGCCGCGTTGCGCCGTCGGAGCATGAGCGTGTTTGACATTGGCAGTTGGCCCGCTAGCTCTGCTCAATACTTAGAAGGCAGTAGCTCTAATCAACCCCTCTGGTTGGCTGCTTGCCTCTGGTTGGCTTGTCTCTTACGTGCACTGTCGCGGCGACGCCATGCCTGCCCCCTCCGCGCCCCGCCGCGGCAGGCGTACTCGGCAGCCAATGACCGCTTCGGGGAGGTGGTCCTGGCGCACTACCAAGGCGGGGACATGGTGTGGGTGCAGGACTACCACCTCATGCTGCTGCCGCAGCTGCTCAAGCAGGGGCACCCCAAAATGAAGGCGCGCGGCGGGCGGCGGGCTCGGGCCCCACGCCGCGCGCTGGCCCCTGGCAGGGTCGGGGCGCGTCGGGAGCGGGGTTGACCAGTCTTGACCTGTCTGTCAGCCGCACCAGCTCGTCAGCGTCTCCTGCTGATTCCCTTGGGGCAATCCTTGGATTCAGCACTCCAATGCTGCTTGCTGCGTCCGAAGCCTGCGGCCAGCAAGATCACGTTTGTGCCGCACCCTCAACCCCAATTTAAAAAAATCCTCTGCAGGTGGGCTGGTTCCTGCACACGCCATTCCCCTCCTCGGAGATCTACCGCACGCTGCCCGTCAGGGAGGAGGTGCTGCGTGCGGTGCTGAAGGCCGACCTCATAGGTGGGCAAATTTCGGTATGTTTGACCGGAAAATCGCATGCGTTTCAGGGTTCAAGGTTTGGCAGTTTGTAGGGGACGTTATGCGCGCGGTGCTCAAGGCTGACCTCATGGGTGGGCGATCTTCTGTTGGTAGCTTGCAGTTCAAGATCCAGGGGAGTAAGGATTGCGGGTTTGCAAGGCGTCGAGGCGGAGGCGCTGTGGTGAGCTGTGCTCCAGGCAGATTCAAGTCTCAACCTTTGCCTGCTTGCCGTGCCCACCTCTTCCTTGTTTGTCATTCAAATGTGTTGACCGGTACCTTTCCACCCCCCCAAAACGACCGCCTCCCAGGTTTTCACACCTACGACTACGCGCGCCACTTCATCAGCAGCTGCACGCGCATCCTGGGGCTGGAGGGCACCCCCGAGGGGGTCGAGGACAACGGCAGCATAACTCGCGTCGCCGCGTTCCCTATCGGTGGGTTACCGCAGTGCGCCGCTCACGGTGTTGCCAGCCTTCGGCCCCCGTGTCACCACCGCGTTCGTGATCACGCCTCCAAGCGTCCTCGACACCTGTGTCAGCTGACTTTTCTCAGTGTGCCCGACTGTATTTGACCGCACTGAGGCCGCACTTTGACTACACATTGACCGCGTGTTGACTGACTTTGACCGACCCTCCTTCAACCCAAGGCATTGATCCGGAGCGCTTCACCGCTGCGCTGGAGGCTGAGGAGGTACAGGGCAACATAGCCAAGCTGCTCAACAGGTGGGGTTCTGGAAGGCAATATAAGCAGGGCTGTGGCGCAATGCTGAAGGATTGGCTGGGTGCATCCGCATTTAGGAAGGTGTGTTGGTGTGTGTGTTGTGTGGCGGTTTGGGGTGGGGACGGCAACCGACCTGTCAGGCTGCCCGGGCCACTCAGCTTTGCCCCAGCTGCCAAAGCCAGGGCGTGGCTGCCATGCCTGTGCCCCTCATCCAACCCGCGCTTGCACCGCCCGCCTTCGTGCCCCCTGACCCACCTACCCACTTCCAAGGTATGCGGGGCGCAAGGTGATGCTTGGCGTCGACCGGCTGGACATGATCAAGGGAATCCCCCAGAAGCTGCTCGCCTTCGAGAAGTTCCTGCAGGTGGGCAACCGCCCGCCAGCGGTTTTCCTTCGGTCCAGGATCTTATGGGTTTGGGCTAGATAGCAGAAACGGGACATCTGGGTCCGGGAGTGCGACCATCAGGGCGGCTGGTCGGTGGCTCTCAAGGGACAAAGTTGCAGCTTTGGTGGGTCCAGCGGTGCTTGCTATAATGTGCAGCCGCCTGACCTCCTTCGGGCTCTGCTGCGCAGGAGCACCCTGAGTGGCGCGACAAGGTGCTGCTGGTGCAGGTGAGAGGGAGATGGGCACAGACACCGCAGTGGTGGCCGGCGAGAAGCAGCTTCCTGGGCGGCCTACAACGCCCTTGCTGAGACACAAGTATACCTACCAGTCAGGGGACGGCGACAGGCCTGCCGGCAGCCTCCCGGTCGAGGGTCCATGCGATGCTATGCGACCAGGATCCCTGTCAGCCACGTCCCTTGTTGTTTCGGACACTCTATTCTAAGGCGCATCCCTTTGGCAGCGCCACCACTCCTCATATCACCTCTCTGCCACCCCTGCACCCCTGCTCACCACGCTCTGCCCTTCAATTTTCTCATCCACCCCCAGATCGCTGTCCCCAGCCGCACAGACGTCCCCGAGTACCAGCGGCTGCGCTCCATGGTGCACGAGATCGTGGGCCGCATCAACGGCGCGTTCGGCACCCTGACCTACGTGCCCATCCACCACCTGGACCGCCAGCTCAGCTTCCATGAGCTGTGTGCACTGTACGCCGTCACTGGTGCGGAGTTTGACCGAGTTTGACCGGGTGTTGGACGTTTGATGAAATGCCTGTGGCCACTGTGGTGGATGCGTTCCAATCTGATAATCATGTTGCTGTTTGTGCGTCGTCCCCGCTGAGGCTTGGCCAAGTTTGATTGGGCTGCTTGATTCAAGTCATGATGCCAACATGTCGAGGAGGATCGCTAAGCTATGACCGTAGGCAGCTGTGCCTTGCAAGCAAGTGTGACAGCACTTCATGCAACTTCCCATTTTTTCTTTCAAAGCTGCCAGCCGGCACTCACCACCTTCCGCATTCCCAACTGCGGCGCACTGAAAACCCTACCTCTTCCTTACTCCTCCTCACCAAACCTCTTCCAACTCCTCCCCCCACCCCGCCCCCATAATCGCTCGCCCAGACGTGGCGCTCATCAACAGCCTGCGCGACGGCATGAACCTGGTGTCATATGAGTACGTGGCCTGCCAGTCAGACAATGCGGGCGTCCTGGTGCTGTCGGAGTTCGCCGGCGCGGCGCAGAGCCTGGGGGCGGGGGCCATATTGGTCAACCCCTGGAACGTGGCTGATGTGGCGCAGGCAAGAAGGGGGCGGGGCAGCATGCGTGTGTGTGTGTGTGTGTGTTTGCGCGTGTGTGTGTATGGTATGCATGGGTCTGTGAGTGTGTTTTTCTCTGTTTGCTTTGTGTTTTGCGTGTACGTGTGTGCTGGTGCGTGTGCATGCGTGCGCGCGCACGTGTGGGTGCGTATTCCCCGGCGCCTGTCTCTTACTGCGCTTGTTCGACGCAAGCCTGTAGCCAGAGGTTGAGCAATCCACCTCTTCCACCCGGCGCCATGATAGCGGCCCAGCCAGACCCAAAGCTGACGTCACTCGCTGTCATTGCGTGTCATGGGCCAGGCCATCGAGGACGCGCTGACGATGAGCGAAGAGGAGCGGCGGGAGCGGCATCGGCAGAACTACATGCACGTGGCCACCCACACGGCGCAGGCACGCGGCTCTACTGCTGCTCGGGTCAACTCTTCCCTCTTATCTTCTGCGACCATGGCGCTTTCACCTCGGCCGCTCGTGCACCCAGCCAAGAACAACCACCTTGCGGCGTCCTGTCGGTTTTCGCATCCCTCGAGTGCCGCTCGTCACCACTATCCGCCTGTATGTTTTCACCGGTCTCCCAGCTACCGCATCGCCACCTTCTCCACAACTTCCACAGGCTTGGGCGGACACCTTCATATCAGAGCTGAACGACACCCACATCGAGGCTGACCTGCGCCTGAGGCACACGCCGCCCGACCTCAACCTGGAGGAGGTGCGTGGTCAAACTCGGTCAAACTCGGTTGAATTGGGTCAACTCGTCTGATCTTTGTCTGGCGAGCAGAGTTGCCTTCAGCAGAGCAGGGCCGGCATCAGCAGCCTTGTCGAGCGTTTTGTGGCGCGTGCATACCGGTTCTGCTTGGTGTTTGCATGTCTTGCCTTTGCCTGCTGCGTCCCACGCTGCTCAGTTCTGTTTGCAGCCTGACACACCGCGCGTACGCCATCGCCGGCAACTGTTCTTTCCACTCAACCCAGGTGGTGCGGGGCTACAGTGCGAGCAGCAAGCGGCTGTTCGTCCTGGGGTACAACGCCACGCTCACACACGCGGTGGAGGTGAGCCTGGGGTGCCGGGTGTGCTCATCGGCTGGGTGCGCCTCCGGCTGGCTGAGCATTCCAGCTTCGTGGCTGCTGGGACCGCCG
>NW_014012169.1:0-13296 GCF_000611645.1 Monoraphidium neglectum
GCGCCGCCCTCGCGCCGCCCCTCGCCCTTGGCGCGCGCGCCGCGCCGCGCCTCGGCCCCGGCTGCCACTTCCAACTCCTCAAACTCCTCGTATTCCTCATACTCCTCATATTCCTCATACTCCTCAAATTCCTCGGCCCCGGCCCCGGCCGCGGCCGCGGCCTCTGCCTCCTGCGCCCGCTGCCGCTCCGCAAACGCCTCTAGGAGCTGCGGCCGCTGGTCCGCCGCGGCGAGCACCACCGTCGCGCCGGCATCGAGCGCCTCCAGCACCTGCGGCGCCGCACCCGCGAGCGCGAGGCGCGAGGGGATCGCAGTGAGCAGCTCGCAGGACCCACACAGGACCCACGACTCAGCCGCCGCCGCCCCGCGGGAACGGCGCCATCAGGGCACCGCCCGAGCGCGCGCAGCCGCCGCCGATGCAGGGGGGCCCTGCTGCGCCCGTCGCCCCCACCTGTTGGTGGCGATCCACGATACCCTCTCCCAATGAGAAGTCGAGGCGGCAGACGAACAGGTCCCCTTGGATCAGGAGATCTGGGTCGTCGCACAGGCCCAACACCACAGTGTCCGAGGCGCTCTCTGCGGGGCAGGCCGCGACAGGCGGTGCGTGAGGGGCGGGACCACGAGGCAGGGGGCGGCGCGCGAGGCGTGCGCGGCACGGCGGGACGAAGGCACAGCCGGCCGCGCGCCGCGGTCTCTGCGGGCGCGCGCGCCCGTCTGCCCCGCCACGCTCCCCGTTTCGCGCCTTCCTGCTCCGACCCGCTCGGCAGCTGCCCCTCCGACCCACGCGCGTGGGGCCGAGGCGCCCCGGCCTACTGTACCACGTCTGCTTCCTTCCTAGTTGCCATCCAGCGTTGGCCAAGCGCCGCCCCCGCCCGTCCTTGCAGTTCAACCCACCAGTCGGGCAGCCTTAGACTAGTTTTTGACACCCCACCGCGCTCTCACCGTGTGCAGCGACCTGGACCGCCAAAAAGTCCTCCACAGCCTCCGACAGAAGGTTCTGCAGGTACATCCCCCGCTGCTTCGGCTCGGGGTAAGCACCCGCCCCCGCCGCGGCCTCTGCGTCCCCCTCCCCCTCGTCCTCCTCCCCCTGCTCGCCTTCATCCTCGCCCTCCCCGCCCTCGCCGGCGGGCCCCTGCGGCTGCTGCTCCTGGGCGGCGGCGGGCAGCTGCCTGGGGGCGGCGGCCGCCTGCTGCTCCCCCTCCTCGTACTCCTCATACTCCTCGTATTCTTCGTATTCTTCGAATTCGTCCTGCTCGCCGCCGCCGTCAGGCGCCGCTGCTGCCGCCGCCACGACTGCAAAGGGGCGGCTGAAAAAGGCTGGGGCCGCCGCCCTGGGATGGTGCGGCCGGCTTCGCAGCGGCAAGCTGCTGCTGCTGCTGCTGCTGCTGCTGCTGCTGCTGCACCTGCTGCTTCTGCTGCTGCGGGTGCTGCTGCTGCTGATGGTGTGGCTGCGGCTGCTAGGATTGCTACCATGTGCCTTGTTGGCTGTCGAGGAAGCGCATGGTGGTTACAACAACCAAAAGGGGTGTTTTGTTGGGACTCATGTGGGCGGACTGACCAGGCAAGCTCCGCCGCCATCTTCAAGGGTGTATATATAGGCATGATGATGATCCAATGTGTTCTGTGCAGGCGGAGCATGCAGCCTGCAGCAAAGTGCATCCAGGATGCTGTCTGGCGCCGCTTTGCACACCACGCACCTCCACCCTCGGTAGGATGTGTATAGCTCCGCGGACGATCATGGACTGGTTCGCTGCATCCCTCACTGCAGTCGTCTGCCCTGAAGGCTTTCAGGCGCCGCTGCTGAGTGCGCAGTCTCCAGTGATCTGACGGCGGCATGACCCGCCTGACGCTGTTCACATCGCTATATATGGAACTTGCTATGTTCACTCTGTGCTGCTGGCGCCCAACCAGCGCCGGGCGGCCACCCCATTGGGTTAGCATTGCGTTCGGAGCACGAAGCTCTCTGTTTGGCCTATATCATCACAGAAATGTACCGTTTGGTCCTACCGTCTCAAGGCGTTGGTCAGGAAGTTTGGCCAAGCGATCTCTAGTGAGTGATGCCGACTGGACTGGACCACTCGCACTGACTGTGACGACCAGCTCGCAACAGCATGCGTGCCTTGGCACCACGGTCATGCTCGACATCCGGCTGACGCCACGGCGCTATTTGACGCTTGTCTCCTGTTGTCTCATGCTTGTCTCAAGAGTTTGCACAACACACATTGTGATGACGGTGCCTCCGCTCATGACAGATGGCAGGGGCGCTATGCGCGCAACCTTCAAGGGATGCTGCATGGTAGCACCTGTAATTGCGTAGGCAGATGCAGCATGGAAGTGCTGCGGGGCATTGATGTTTGCAGTGCGCGCCCCCCTCAGGGCGCCACTCACGGGTGACAACACACCAGCCAGCCAAACGGCAAGTTGGTGAAGCCAGCCCGCCCAACATCAAACAACAACGCACACAGCCAATACTACTGACGCTGACGGTGAACGCATCTCCTGCATGCACGGGCCACAGGGGTGGCTGCGGTGGCTGCCCTGCTGGTGGCCGTTTGACCGGTCCAACCCGTAGGAAACGAGACCGGAGAGCTTGTGCAGCAGGTGGGGCAGAAGGATGTACCCCAGACACAGATAAGTATTACTGCAGGATCTACGGTGCCGCCGAAATCCGCTGACCCCTGGTGAAACGACAAAAGGCTGGGAGGCGGCGGGGTGGCATGAAAAGCGGCACGCGGCGGGGGTGGCAACAATATCGTTCGTGGCGGTGCGCAGTTTGATATCAGACCTTCCAATGGACTGCTAAGACCATCCAGCCCGTCAGCTTGCACGAGATCGCACTCGAGTCCTGCCACAGTTTTTGGCACGTGCAGCGTCTAGGTATCCTTGATTTCATAGATGCAACGCACACCAATGCAGCGCGGACAGCAATGCTGCGCCGGCAGCGGGCGTGGTGAGTGCGTGGAACAGCAGACACCAATGAGGGGATCTGTCATGCATCGTGAAGTTGATATGATTACAATACGTGATACACGCTTGCGCAGGATCCACATGCTGGCCAGGGGCATTCGCCGGAAGAGCTATTGTTCGACCCAGGGCCGCAGCGACTGCGCTAGCTAGTCAAGTCGAAGACAGATGGCTCGCAAAGAACGTCGCGCCGCTTGCCGCGGAGGAGGCACCTGCCGGGTGAGTGCGGCGACTGCGCCGGCGCACCGCCGCTCGTTGTCATCAGCTTTGTGAGCTGTGCAATGGCAAACTGCAGGCGCCGGCGCCGAACATCGTCCAATCAAGCCCGTCACGCACACATACCCGCCCCGTAGGCTGTCGGCCCTGCGCAGCGCCTGCGCGTCCGCGCTCGCAACGCTCCGCGTGCCCAGCACCCGCAACGAGGAGTACCGATACACCGACGTCTCGCCCCTCACCGCTGCCGCGCTGGCGCCAGCCCCGCCCGGCGCGCCGGTCGACGCCGAGCTGCTGCAGCGGCTGAGCTTCCCGGAGGGTGCGGGCAGCGTGGCGGTCCTGGTGGACGGGCGGCTGCGGCCGGAGCTGTCTGACCTCAGCGCGCTGCCGGCCGGCGTCTATGTCGGCGGCGCGGCGGGGGCGCCCGCGGACGTGCTGCAGCGGCTGGTGGGTGCCCCGTTGCTGACTTGACCTCATCCGCAGCGCCGGCTCCGGCGACCTGCCCTGTTCCTGAAAGCTCACGCTCGCATCGTTGTGGTTGACAACCGCCAGCTGTGCTTCGGACCCTGTTTGTTACGCCATGCGCCGGGCCCCTCGCTGCCGCCCCGACAGGGCGAGCTTTCGAACGTGAGGGGCGGCCCCTTTGCCGTCGTCAACGGCGCGCTCGCCGCCGACGCACTGGTCATCTTGGTGCCCGCGCGCGCCCGCATCGAGCGGCCGCTGCACGTCGTGCACGTCGCGACCGCGGCGCCGCCCAGTGACGGAGGGGCGCGCGCTCTGGCCGCGAGCGCGCCGCGGCTGCTGGTGGCGCTGGGCAAGGGCGCCGAGCTGGAGTTGCTCGAGGAGTTCGTCTCCGCCGCCGCCGGCGCCGCCGCCGGCGCGCACGCGGTGTTCGCGGTCGCAGAGGTGCTGCTCGACGCCTGCGCGAGCCTGCGCCACGGCTACGCGCAGCGCGAGGCGCCGGGGTCGGTGCACCTCAAAGCGACGCTCGTGGACCAGGGGGAGGGCAGCTCATACAGCTTGGTGGAGGCGCGCGTCGGCGGCGGCCTGTCGCGCCACGACGTCGGCGTCGCGCAGGGCGGCCCCGAGACGGCGACGCGCATGCGGCACTTTTTGCTGGCGGGCGCGTCGCAGCTGCAGGACCTGCACACGAAGCTGGTGCTGGACCACCCGAACGGGGAGGCGGACCAGCTGCACAAGTGCATCGTCAGCCACGCCAGCGGGCGGGGCGTCTTTGACGGCAACGTGAAGGTGGGCGGGGGGCTTTTTGGGGCGCGGGGTTCGGCCGCAGCTTGGCAGGATGGGTGCTCACCCTGGCCTTGGAATTGAGGAGCCTTTGTGAATGTTGATTCCTTGGAGATTGGATGCTCGCTTCCTTATTGCGGCCGGTCGTTGCGGAGAACAAGCCCATTTCACTTTGCTGCGAGTGTTGCAGCAGACAAGGCCATCAGCAAGTGCCTCAACTTGGGACGGCCTCACAGCGTATCCCCGCCCTGAGCATGCCCCGCGCCACCCCACCTCCCGCCAGGTCAACCGGCTCGCGCAGAAGACCGACGCCGGGCAGCTGAGCCGCAACCTGCTGCTCGTGCCGCGCGCAACGGTCAACGTCAAGCCCAACCTGCAGATCATCGCGGACGACGTTAAGTGCACCCATGGGGCTGCCATCAGCGATCTGTCGGAGGAGGAGCTCTTCTACTTCAGGTTGGTTTGCATATGTTTGTGTGTGTATGTGTTTGTGTTTGTGTGTGTGTATGCGCGCGCGCGTGTGTGTGTATGTGTGTGTATGTGTGTGTATGTGTATGTGTTTGTGTGTGTGTGTGTGTATGCGTGCGCGCGCGCGCGCGCGTGTGTGTGTGTGTGTGTGTTTTGGGGGGGGGGCTGGTGGGCGCATGCGCTCGTGCAAGCATGCTCTGATGGGTGCGTATGTGTGTGCTTGTGTGTTTGTGTCTGTTTGTGTATGTGTATGTGTATGTGTGTGTGTGTGCGTGTGTTTGTGTGTGTGTGCGCGCGCGCGCGTGTGTGTGTGTGTATGTGTGTGTGTGCGTGCGTGTTTGTGTTTGTGTGCTGCATGCGTGCGTGCAGGCACGTGTGCGGACATGATTGCGTTTGCGTTGGGGCTGTGAACTTCTAGAGGGGATTCGCAGGGCCGTGTGGGCTTGCCCAGCTCAGAACTGCAGCTTGGGCAACACTTTTGAGGGTTCAAGTTGTGCCTTTGCAATAACGCAGCTGTACGGCTCTGCTCGGCTCCCACCGCAGCCACAGCCGTGCCAATCCGCAGCGCCCGCCCTCAACGCGCACACTCTGCACTCCCCCCCCAAACAGGGCGCGCGGCATCCCGGCGGAGGTCGCCCGCCAGTCGTTGGTCTACTCATTCGGCGCGGAGGTGGTGCAGGCCCTGAAGTACGAGCGCCTGGTGCAGCGCATCCAGGCCGACGTGGTAGCGGCGCTGCAGGTGGCCGAGGCGGTCATCAGCGCGGGGCCGGCGTCGACGCAGTGACGTCCCCCTGACGCCCTCCCGACGGCCGCGGGGCGGCGCGCCCCGAGTGAAAGGGCTTTGATTTGAAAATTGAAATGCATCAAGATGGCTGGCAGTCGCGGCAGTGGCGCCCTGCATTTGGGTACCCCCGTGTCACGCGGCAGTCTCCTATGGTTGTGTGAACTGGTTTCCTGATTTCGGCCTGCGCAACCCGTGGGTCTTGCTATAAATGCGTGTAACACTCACCAACGCATGGTCACCTAGGCCCTGGGCATGCCACTCACAGCACGAAACCGGCTCCCGCCCACCAGCGCGCCCCGCGCCGGCTGGGGCGCGCTCACAGGCCCGCCACCGCCGCCGGCGCCCGTGAGCCGCCTCTCAGCCCGCGCCGCCCGCCGCCTTCTTGCCTGCGGTGCTCGTGAGCGCCTCCAGCTGCCCCTTCAGCTGCCGCGCGTAGGACTCGAGGTAAGCCACCTCCTCCTTGTGCTTCTTCGCCTCGGCCTCGCGCCGCTCCCCCTCGCGCTTCTCCACCGCCTCGCACTTCAGCTTCCACTCCGCCACCTGCCGCGCGAGGTCGCGCTCGGCCCCCTCGAGCGCCTCGATGCGCGCGGCCATGTCGCCCTTGCCCTGCTCCGCGAGCAGCGCCTTGCGCATGCCGAACGCAACCGAGCTCTCGTACAGCGTCTGCGGCGCCGCGCGGGTAGGAAGCCGCACCAGACAGCTTGCAGTCAATTGAACACCATCAAACTGGCCTGGCTCAGGTGGCGAGCGCACGGCTGCACACCCTGCGCAAATCCTCGCGCTCATGTGCGCCACTCCAGCTGCAACAGCCCAGACCTCGCGCTCTTCATGCGCGAAAACACCCACAACGCCCCCACCAAGGCGCACCTGGTAGGCTGTCGTGGTCATCCGCAGCTCGTCTCGCACCCGCAGCAGCAGCAGCCCCCTCTCGGCGCAGTTGATCGTCACCTGCGGCAAGGCGCGCCCCGCTTCGGCGCTGCTGCATGCCACACGCCCCGCTTCGGCACCTGCACTGCAAACCCCCAGCCGCCGCTCCCCGCATGCGCCTGGGTGATTGATGCATGCGTCTGACGCAGCGACCCCATGCGCGCCTACAGTCAGGCAGTCCGGGCCCCGTTGGACGCACGCGGCATGCGCGTCATGCGCCGGGATTCCTCAGACCCCAACCTGACGTATGAGCTCGTCAAAGCACTGCGCATACAGCTCCTCCCGCACAGGGCAGATGCCGGTCTCCCTCGCCTGCGGGGCATGGCCAGCGCATCGACCCGCGGACGCCTGTGCTGAGCGACATGATTGCACATCACGCATCGATGCAGCGCACACCGGCTGCTTACCGCTTGCATGCGCTAGCCCGGAGCTTCTGCTGTGCATGCATGAGTCATCATGCAGCTGCGCACCCCAACCGCGCACCTGCCGCTGCTGCAGCTGCTGGTCCAGGCGCTCCTGCAGTACGATGACATCAAGGCGCGTTGCCGGCGTCGATGACACGTACTGCACCCACAACTGCCCGTCCTCCGTCAGCTCCCTGCGCATAGGGGATGGCTCGCACGCTTGCTTTGCTCGACATAGATGCAAGCAGCTCTGTGTGACCAAGCTGGAGTGGGGATGGCGCATGCGTGCATTTTGCTACCAGCTGGATTGACAGCGCGGCAGTGGGCCATGCGGCCCGCATCCCACCTGGGTGGCAGGATGGAGTTGAGGATGTCCTCTGCCTGGGTGCTGGCGCTCTTCTGCTCCACGGGCGGCAGGGGGCCCTGCGCGAATTCGGCTGCCGGCCATCATGGCTTCGCTGCCCAGCTCTGGAGGCGGGCGGTGCGCTAAGGGCGGCGCCGCAGGGCGGTGCAGGCCGCAGCCCACAGCGCACCATCCTCGCACCTTCTTGGTCAGCTTGTCCTTTCCCTTGCCTCTTGCATCCTTAGATGATCCCACTTGCACGGGGTTGTCGTACTTGACGAGCGACCCGGCTGCGCCGGTCATTGGCGCCATCGCAGTGCGCGTTTGACCGCTACAGGGCGACGGCGCTTGCTCTCGGATTGGACGCCGCCCTGGAGCAAGACCTGGAGCCGAAAGATTTTGATACGGATTCGATTATGAGGTGGACCTCTCGCGAAGAAGCAGCGAGCGGGAGAGTCCACCGTAGCTCAGCACAAGATCCGCGAGCGCAGAGCTCGTGTATGTTGGAGGGCACATATGTAACTTTAGTGCCACTATCACAACGTTGCTCGCGGTGCCGTGTGAAGGCGGGATGTTCCGACAGTGACCGACTACGGTATCAGATCATCTTTCATCAATCGATGTGCATGCTCGTTGTTATAGTTGGCCAAATTTTGAAGCAAATTATATAAGTATGGCACGCTACCGGTAGACGGGCTGCAGCATGGCGGAGGCAAAGACCAGCAACGCAGTGAGGGACCTGCTGCTGGGCGAGGACGCTGGGCAGCAGGCTGATTTGATCCTCAGCCTTATCTCGGAGGCGGCTGAAGGCAGAGAGCTGCAGAATGTGATCAGCGATGTGATCCAGGTGCGGAAGCCCGTGATCCTGGATTAACTTCTGCATCCCACAAAGGCGTAGGGTTGTCAGCATAGCACGACCGCAATGAGGGATTAGCGAACCAGCTCTTGTCACCGGGAGCGCGCCAACCGCCCCGAGTTGCTGCACGCGCCCCGCCGCACCCCACCCCTTACACAGGTCACTATTGCGGGTGGCGTGGGCCACCCGCATATTAAGAAGCTGGCGTACGACCTGTGCAGGGCCGTGCCTCTGCTGGACGCGGACCACAGCCTTGTCCTGGATGGCATCAAGGTGGGCTGCGCCCCTCGCTGCCAAGCTTTTGCTAGGCCACCCACAGCACCGCTCTATGGCGCCCGCTGCAGCAACGGCATGCAAAGCACAACCATCCCGCCTAGCCGTGGTGGCAGGTTGGCCGGTGTGCAGTGGACGGGCCGCACTTCACAAAAGTAGCTGCGGCGCAGGCCCGATGCGGTCGCGATTGCACCCATCCATAAGGCTGGCGCCTTCTACACGCTGCCGCTCGCAGAACGACATCGCCTCAGGCATGCCAGAGCTGCAAATCATGGCGCTGTCGTTCCTGCCGCACTTGCCGCCCCACTTTTTGGTGGACTTCCTGGAGAAAGGTGCGCACGCGCGTGTGGGATTTGGCGTCATGTTGTGGGGTGCTCCCAAGGACCCTTGGCATGAGCGACTTCAACAGACAAGGGTAGAAAGCAGCAGCAGTGATGGGCAGCAGCAGCAGAGATCAGCAGCAGCAGAGATCTGCAGCAGCAGCAATGTGCAGCAGCAGCAGTGTACAGCAGCAGCACTGTGCAGCAGAAGCAGTATGATGCAGCAGCAGCAGTGTGCAGCAGCAGCAGTGTGCAGCAGCAGCAATTTGCAGCAGCAGCAGTGTGCAGCAGTAGCAGTGTGCAGCAGCAGCAGCAGCAGCAACAGTAGCAGTGTGCAGCAGCAGCAGCAGTAGCAGTCTGCAGCAAAAAGCATTTGAACCATGCACCCCTCAGCCCCGAATCATCTCGCCCCCATCCCTTGACGCAGGGGAGGTGGCAGCCATGGTGGTCCCCCACACCCTCAGCGTGACCCCCGCCGTCCGCGCCGCCGCCACCACGACCCTGGGGGCGATACTGCTGCAGCCAGACGTGCAGGCGGCGCTCGCGACGACGCCAGGTGAGCGCGCCTGCGACATCGGGGCTCGCCTGGGCACCTTTGAAGCCCGCGGTTCGAGGCAGTGGGAAAAGGATTGCCTGCGTGCGGCGCCTGAATGCTCGCGTCGCTGTCCCTCGCCTCCGCCTCACATGGGCCTCCGCTCTGCTGCCGGAACCCCCACAGCCCTGGCGGCGACCAGCGACGAGTGGTGGGATGCCGTCACCGACGGCTTGGCTGACTCAACCGCTGACGTCATCCTGGCCGCGCTGGCCGCGACCAACAAGCTCTTCGACGCGGCCGGCGCGGCGACGCGCGGCGCGCTCGCCATGCGCGCGAGTGCTCGGCGCACGGCGCTGCGCGTGTGCCTGGTCATGGGGCCGCTGATGGACACGTGGCGAATGCTGTCGTCGCATGCGCAGGTGTGCAGCCGCCGGGGCGGTGCTTTTTCGCTTGTCCAGATCCCTGTTTGCATGCAAGGGGCCGTTGGCCGCTCGTTTTGCCGCGTTGACCGGGGTGCAGAAGACCAGCGGTCGCAGCGGGCGATTACAAAAGAAGACGCACCACCGTCACCACCTCCCCGCGCGGTCGACCAGGTGTCCGTCGTGTCACTCCTCGGCCACGTCGCGGCGGCGGTGACGCAGCCAGACTCCCACGGTCAGCCCGGCCCCGGCAGCGGCGGTGGCGGGGATGATGCCGCGGGCCTGGGCGGCAGCCTGGGCGCGGCGCTGGCGGGGGCGGTGGCGTACCTGGCCGGGGCCCTGCAGAGCCTCAACCCCGCGGTCAAGCTGGAGGCGGGGCGCGTGCTGCTGAGGATGTCGAGGGCGGGTGCGTCTCAAGAGAGGGGGGGAGGCAGGGGAGCCCGGGGGCGGATCTTCTCCGATGCGACTGGCTGGCTGCAGTTGGCTGCAGGTTGGGAGCAAGGGCTGCCATTGGCTGCAATTTGAGGATGAGGGCGGCCTCGCAAGCACAAGGACCGGCTGGCACAGGCCTTGGGAGCGCTCGTCTGGCTGAGGGGAAGGGCGCCAGGCTGCATGCATGTTCCAGGCCACACCACCGCGCATTAGCGTCAGGAGACGCTCACTTTCCCCCCCGCCCCGCCGCGCCGCCGCCCCCGCCGCAGCCCGCGGCCTGCCGCCGCTCGCGCCCGTCCGCCTCGCCGGCTCCGTGCCGCCCGCGGTGGCGGCGTCGGCCATCTCTGCGCTGCTTGAGTTGAAGGAGCGGCTGCTGGTGGAGGCGGCGCTGGCTGAGGTCATCAGCCTGGTGGCCGGCCACCTGGACGTGCTGCCGGTGGGTGGGCGCTCGAGGATCGCCAGCATTTTCGCATATGATAGGGTTTGCCAAACCGTGTGTGGTCGGGTTTCTCGCCTTCAGGCCTGCTTGACAGCACCAAATCGATGGTCGTTGGTCTGTGAGCACACCAGGTTTGTTCCCATACAGCACCTGCGTATCTCTGGAGTTGCCTGCAGCGGCGGATGGGGCGCGGCCGCGCGCCTCTGTCCACATTCGCGCGCTCACGCACACGGCGCCGCGTGCGCCCGCAGGTCGAGGCGCGCGTGGACGTGCTGCGGCGCCTGTGGCCGATGATCTCGCTGCTGCAGAGCCCGACAGACCGCACGGCCGCGTTCGTCGCGGCCTGGCGCACCGCGCTGGGCATGCACCTGCAGGCAGCCGAGGCAGCGGCCAAAGGCGCGCGCGCGCGTGCGCGCATGGGGGCGCAGGGCCCGACGGCGTTTGCTGATCGGCTTCGATGCCCCACCTCGCGCCGCATCTGCAGCGACCGCCGGCCCCAGACGCCGCGCCGCAAAGCCTCGCCGCCGCACGCGCCCATGCTGCATCCTATACTGTTTCGCCCGCGCAGGCAACGCGTGGCCTGAGGGCACGCTGCTGACGTCAGTGCTGGCTGACCCCTACATCCAAGACATCATCAACCCCAAAGCTCAGGCGCAGCCGCAGCCCCCGCTGCAGGCCCCGGCCCCCGCCCTCGGCGCGCCGCAACCAGGCTCCCAGCCCAGCGGCGCGGCGGGCGAAGGGCCGCCCGGCGGGGCTGCCGCCGGGCCGACGGGTGGCAGCGGCTTCAGCCCGGCGGCGGCGGGGCCGACGGGGGCGAGCGTGGCGAGCACAAGCACGGCGGCCGGCAACACGGGGGGCCCCGGCGCGGGCTGGACCGCCGGCTCGCCGCGCGCGTCGGACGGCGGCGGCCCCACGAGTGCGTGCGTCGCGGGGGGCCGGCGCCCTGCCGCTGCCCAGCGCGGGCTCAACCCCCTGGCCTGAACACCGCGTGCGTGAGCATGCGCGTGCGGTTGACCCCACATCCCTGCCTGTATGGTGCCTCGAGACTCCCCTCTTGGTTCCCCACAGCGGATTTTGCGGCACCTGCCGCGTATCGAACATTTTTCAATCCTGCCCCGCTGTTTGCCCCCTCAGGCCCCACCGGATCCGCACTGACAGATACCCAGCAGCGCCTCTCCAGCGGCGCCCGCGCGGTCGGCGACACGCTATCAGGCGCCGCCGTCAGCGCCGCAGACCTCGTGAGAAGCGCGGGCCTCGCGCTGCCCCGCCTGTTCGACGGCCCCGCCGCGCCCGCGGGCGCGCGGCCGCCGGCGTCGCTCAAGCACGAGCTCGTGTGCGCGCTGCTCGGCGTGCTCGCGCGGCACCCATCAGTCACGCTGGCGCTCCAGCTGCCGCCTGGGGAGCCCGTCGAGCCGCCGCTGGCGCCGGAAGACGGAGAGGCAGACCAAGACCCCGCCGCCGCCGCCGCCGCGGCCAACGGTGCAGAACCCGCGGCCGCGGCGGCGCCCGTTAGGGTAGAGCAGCCACTGCACCCCAACGCGGCGGCGCACGGCGAGCTGCAGGAGCGGGCCGTTCTGTGGCTGGACGCGGCGGTGGCGGCGCTCGGCGCGACGGCGGGCTGCCTCCGCTGGGAGCCGGCCCTCGCGCCGCCGCTGCCGGGGCAGCCGCCGGCGCCGCGGCTGCCCGCGGTGGAGGCTGTGAACCTCACGACGGTGCCGGTGGACGTGTGGCTGCAGCTGCTGCAGGCGACGTGCGCGGCGGCGCGCGCGGTGCTGCGCGCGCACGGGCACGGCGGGCTCAAGTCGGTGTACCGAGCTAATGGGGGCCGCATGCTATCAAGGCTGGCGGAGTTTGACGTCGGCGGCGCGCTGGCGCGGGCGCTGGAGGGCGCGAGCATCTCCCTGCAGGCCATGATCCAGCGGGTGCGGGCATATCTTGCAAGATACTCACTAGATGTTTTCGAGATGTTTATGGGCATGTCTTGAATACCTGTGGACACGTCTCTTGGCCTGCGGCTGGTCAGAGGCGCGACCCGCGGCGCTGCCGCCTGCCGCCGGCGTCTGTGTTCAGGCCGGCGCCGACGGCCCCTGCCCCTGCCAGCCGCCCTGTGGCGCTGCTGCCCCAGCGGCCGCTTGAACCGCCCAGCCTCGCGCCCAGGCGGCCGCCCTCGCCACCTCGGCACCTTACCCGCCCTCATCGCCGCCCCACCCCTTCACGCGCGGCCCCCTCCGTCCCGACCCCTCCTGCGACCCCCGGCCGCAGGCCCTGACCGGCTGGCGCGGCCTGTCGCTCGCGGCCCGGCCGCGCGTTCTGTGGGTCGCGGCGCACTACTTAGAACTGCCGGCCATGCTGGATGACACCTGGGCCTGCCTGCTGGGCTGCGTGGAGGACACACTGCTGCGCGTGTGGCGCATGGAGGGCGACGCGCACGCGCGGCTGCTGGCGGCGGGCGCGCGGGAGGGGCTGCTGTTCAAGAAGGTGGCCATCACGCAGCTGGTGCGGAAAACGCGGGTCAGCGCGTCGCGCTCGAAAGAAAATCCGACTATTTGCGGGAGATCAAATCGGGATGGGAGCGGGGCTGCAACATGGGCAGGGGCGGCGCGGACGTGCATACCGGCAGGCGTGAACGCGGTGCGCGCCGCCCGGCACAGTTCCAGGCCGCGCGGCCCCTGCAG
>NW_014012169.1:13522-14207 GCF_000611645.1 Monoraphidium neglectum
CCCCGCCACGCCGTGCCGCGGCCCTCGGGCGCCCCCGCCGCCCCTCACGGCAGGGCATGGCAAGTTTTGGCTCGCCCCTCCTTCCATACCCTAGCCCAACCCCCAGCGCCGCGCTCACCGGCCCCGCGCCCGCCCCCGCTGCCCCCCCCCCCCAGGGCGCGTCACAGGGCAGGGGCTCGCAGGCGCTGTTTGACGCGGCGGCTGCGTCAGCGCTGGTGGAGCTGCCAGAGTATCGTGCGGACGGCCTGCAGGTGTGGGGGGTTGCAGTTTAGGTTGTGGGGCGCGCGCGGGGCGGCGACAGCGAAGACCGGAGGATGTTGGTGGTGGTGATGTGATGTGATTGAGGACGGTCATGTTGATGATGATGTTGATGTCGAGGATGGCGGCGGTGGCTGCGGCCGGGAGGACGGGTCGCGTCCCGAGGGTTCGGGGGATTGCGCAACAGTGTCATTCGCCGGCGCCGCGGCGGGCGCGGGCCGGCGCGCCGCCGCCGGCCCGTGCGCCTAGGGCCGCACCCAGACTGGCTGCCCCGCGCATCCCCCACACACGGGAGCCACGCGGCGAAAGCCTCGTCACCGCCGCATCTTTTGGCCGCGCGGCCGACGGCGACGGCGAGCCTGCCGCGCCCCCCCACGACCCCAACCCCCCCTCGGCCGTCCCCGCGCCCCGCCCCTGGCTCCCTAGG
>NW_014012168.1:0-1570 GCF_000611645.1 Monoraphidium neglectum
CTGTCAAGGCACCTGAGCTGGCCAATCAGCCGCAAGTTTGGTCCTCGTCTCACCACGCCTGCACGCAAAAATTGTAGAGTGTGAAACATTTCCACGTCCGTTATTGTGGGCACGAGGCAGGAATCCCACTTCTTGGCACCAGTCTGGTAGGTGAGTGACACCGAAGAGCTCAACTGGGTCAAAGTTCGCGTGTGGCCCATCCCCGCATCCAGACTCGTGCGCTATCGATTCGAATTTACGCCGCGCTTCCCTCTGTGTAACGAACCCGAAGATCAACACGCGGGTCGCCCAGGAGCGCTATACGGCCGCCCCAGACTGCTGAGTCGCTCCTGGAAGTTATACATAACATCTGAAATGTCGCAGACCACGAGGTGAGGGCGGTTCAGGGGCATCGGCGCGCCAACTACACTTGTTGGCTCTCCGGGAGCGGGGCACAGTTCGGGGCGCAAACGAGGGCCGCACGCTGGCCGTGAATATGTGGAGCGGTGAACCCACAAGCCTGACTCTCAGGGCGTGGCTTGCGGCCATCGTCGCGGGGGTGATGTTTCCTGGTTGCGTGCGTGGCTGGACAGGGAAGGACCGCAGCGCGCGCGCGGCGCAGATAATGCAAATATTATTGCTTAACCGTTCGTGCTTGAGGGGTCGAGAGCGCGATCGGCCCTGGCTTTCGCGCCCACCGACGAAGTGGGTTGGCGGGCAGGTGGAGCCCACCCCCGCCCCGCGGTCTGTTGGGATTGGATCCTGACATGGTTGGCCAGAATCCTGCACGCAGCATCTTGGCGCGACTGCCGCGCGCGCGCGCAGCCGCTCGGAAGTGCTCTCACCGGACTCACTGCGCGGCGGTCCCGCGCTGCGTCCCGGCCCAAACCCGCCCCCGAGCAGGGGACAACGGCCCTGACGGCTAGGAAGGAATTGTAGCAACAACCTTGACCGACGACTTCGGCCGGCACCCCTGCATATGGACGGGACGGGCACGGGCGGCACGGCCGTCGCTTGGGTGGGCGCTGCAGTGGCGGCCGGGATGCACGCGCAGTGCGCCGACGCGGTCAAGCGTGCCGCAGCGACGCAGCCACTCCTGCAGACTGACCAGGGCGGCGCTGTCACTGCCTCTGACCTGGCGGCCAGCATCACCAGCGGCAACCCCTTCGGATCCGCAGCCTGCGCTGCGACGGGGCAAGCAAAGTGCGCTGCTGCTGCTGCTGCTGCTGCTGCTGCTGCTGCTGCTGCCGCCACATCGCGCCACGCGTCGCCGCCAGAAGGGAGCGCTGACACGCACCCCGCCGGCGACGGCTCAGGTGGGCGCAGCCTGCCTCTGTGCATGTGGCGTCAAGGGGCGGGAGGGTACGAGGTCTTGCGCCCCGTGTTGGCCGCGTCGTGGTGTCAAGGTGCATTGTGGTGTCTTTGCGCGCGTTTTCATGGCACCCACATGCTTCGCAGCGTGCTCTGCCTCAATCAGCGCCAGACAGCCCCCTTTGACTGGTCACCCAACTTTGCAGAACCCTCTCCCTGTACACAAATCGTTGTAACCACAGTCTCCCTCCCTCGGCCCCGTTCCCTCCCCCCCCCCCCC
>NW_014012168.1:1932-9432 GCF_000611645.1 Monoraphidium neglectum
CCCACAGACGGGCCTACCCAGGCGCTGGAGCTGCAGGCGGCCCTGCAGGGCGTCCCGGCGGAGCTGCAGGTCTGCGCCAACTCCAACGCGGGCCTCTACCTGGTGGAACGCCGCGCAGTCAAGTGCATGTGCACCGGCTGCGGCGCGGTGCGGCGGGACCCGCGCTGCGCTGAGTACGTCGTGTCGCCGACCGAGTTTGAGCGGCACTCGGGTATCCCCGCCGCGAAGAAGTGGCGCTTCAGGTCGGTGGCCGTGGGTGGTGTACAGGGGTGGCCGGGTCTGGTTTTGAGTAGAAGGGACCAGGCACCGCCATGCGTCTCAAGCAGCCCCTCGTGCAGGGCAACGGGCCCACTTCCATCCTGCGAATGTGCCGCGTCCCTGCCAGCGCCGTTCCCGGGCCGTCTCGACGGCGACTGGCTGCTGGCTCCCCGCCCTTGAACAACAAACCACGTCCACCCGGCAACGTGCACCCCAACACAGCATCAAGGTGGCGCACCCCGGCGAGCCCGCCATCTCCCTGGGCCGCTGGCTGGAGATCAAGGGCCTCGACCACAAGCACCCCAAGCGCGGCCACGCCTCGGGCCGCGCCAGCCCTTCTGGCGCCGCCGGGCCGCGCCCGCGCGCTCAGGCTCAGGGCTCTGCGGCCGCGGACGCCGCCTCCGCCGCTCTGCCGCCATGCGGTGATAGGGGCGGGAGCCCCGATGAGGCAGTCGGCGCCGCCGACGAGGCGGCGCGCCGGCTGGGCCTGGAGCTGGCCAGCGGCCGCGTCGACGGCGTCGTGCAGCTGACACGCGTCGTGTCGCCCTCCAAGCAGCAGCAGGCGCACGCGGCGGAGGCGCACGCCCCCACGGGCCTGACCGCAGCGCCCACGGTCGCGCACGAGCCGCCCGCGCTCGTCGTCTGGGGTGCCACGGCGCCCGCCGCTGCGCCCGCCTCTGCAGGCGACACTGTGGCGGAGGCGCCCACGGCTCCCCAGCGCAAGCGGCCGATGACCGGCGCCGCCGCCGCGCGCCCGCCGAGGCTGGACGTGCCGGGCGAGGCCGTGTTTGACGCGGCCGGGGGCGCTGCCGGCCAGGGTGCGGAGGAGGGCGAGGGCGGGGAGGACGACGACAGCAAGTGGATGCAGTCGCCCCGCAAGCTGCGCACGCCGCGGGGGCTTCCTGGCGCCGCAGTCACTACTTCGGCCCGCGGGGCGGCGGCGGCGGCGGCGGGCGCAGGCGCAACTGCTCAGGCCGCGGGCGGCGAGGACGGCACGCCCCTGGCCGCGGCTGGCGCTGGCCCCGCGCCGGCCGCTCCCGGAGAGGCCGGGGAGGGGGAGGAGGAGGAGGAGGGCATCCGCATCGGCGCCGAGTTCCAGGCCGCCCTGCCGCCCTGGCGGCCGCGCCCCTCCCTGCGCTGCGCCGACCCCGCCGAGAAGGCGGCGGCGGCGGCGGCGATCGCGGCAGACCTCGCGCGGGCAGGGATGCAGGGGCCGAGCGAGGCGCACGCGCTGCTGTTTGTCGTGCAGGTGGGTGTGGGTGGGGGCCCACAGCGTACAGGGGGGTGCGGTGTGGTTCAGGTCGGCTGCTAGGGTCCCGCAGTCCGGCGCGCGTTGCTGGGGTGCAGCAGGCAGCACCGCCCTTCCTCCACCCCCCACCACCTACGCACCGCCGCCACCCAAGCCGTGCCAAATCCCTCATCCCCCAGCCTTGGCCGTGCACCCAAGCAATGCGCCCCCTGCGCGCGTCCCGTCGCGGCCCCGCAGGAGAGGGCGCGCGCCGACCTGCTGCCCCCTGATGCGACGGAGGACCTCTGGGAGCGCCGCGAGCCGGCCCTGGCGCTTGAGCGCAGCCAGCGCCAGCGCCGCGCGCCGGGCTGGATGCAGGGGGAGACGTACGTGCACCAGCTCGCGGGCGCGGGCAGCGGCGGCGGCGGCAGGGGCGGCGGCGACGACGACGAGGACGGCGGCAACAGCAGCGACCCTGGGGCCGGTGGGTGTGCCTGCGTGGGGGCCTGCCGCGCAGCCGCACCTGCATGCATCAAAGCTTGGGATGGCTGAGCACAGGCGGTGCAGGGTTGACCGGTGCTGAGCCTGGTGCGGGCTGTGAGTCTGGCACCTGACAAGGTGGCCGCGTGACCTTGTCCACAAAGACTGAGAACGGCCCTCCTCTCAACTGGCCACCATCCTTAACGCAGCGGCTCGGCGTGGCCGCAAACGTGTCAGCAACAGCAGCACCCACAGCGGCAGCTCAGCCCCCGTCCCCGGCCCTGCGCGCCCTTCTGCAGCGGCTGCCGCTCTGCAGCAGCAGCTCATCGCGCAGCAGGCGGCGGCGGCGGCAGCGCTCCAGCAGCAGCAGCAGCAGCAGCGCGCGCGCAGCAGCCTCAGCCAGGCAAGCAGCGGCATGGTGCAGCTGCACCAGGCGCTCGCGGCGGCGCTCGCACAGCCGGGCGCGCCGCACATGATCGAGTGGCGCACCGATGAGGGGCGGCAGTCTATGGAGGTGGCCATGGTGCTGGGCGGCCAGGTCTACGTTGGGCGGCTCTCCACCAGGGGCCCGCTCGCCAAGTGGCTGCCGCCCACCGCGCTGCAGCAGGCGCAAGCTGCGGCCGCCGGGGCGGGCATGCCGGCGGCAGCGGCCCCGCCCGCCGCCGCCCCGCCGCCCGCTGCGGCAGCGCCGGCCGTGCCGCCGCCAGCTGCGTCAGCGGCGCCTGCTACTGTGGCGGCGCAGGTGGCGAAGGCAGTTGTGCAGCAGGCGCCTGTTGCGGTGAAGCAGGTGCGACTGACTGCCGCTGACCGCGCTCCGGCTGTGTCGCGGCACTGCCGGCGTGGTCCTTTCCGCCAACCTTCACCCCTCCTCCGCCCCATGCGAGCCTGCACCCGCCTCCGACCCCCGCGTTCCCCCCTCCAGGAGCCCGCCTCCGCGCCGAGCCACGACCGGCCCCCCGCCTCGGAGCAGCCGCAGCGCCGCTGCACGCTGTGCCAGGGCGGCGGCGACGCGGGGCTGGGCCCCTTCATGCCGGTCCAGATCCAGAACGGGCAGCTGGAGTGGGTGCACCGCGACTGCGCACTCTGGTCGCCAGAGGTGTCTGTCGACAGCACCGGACGGCTGGTGCGCTGGGGCAGGGGCAATGTGAGGGGCAGGGGCCCGTCGCCGCCTGGGGCTGGGGGTTTGAGGGCTGGGGGCTGGGAGCTGAGGCGGGGCTGGGGCTGGCCGGCTGCACGAAGCACGTCGGCATCGGCGCCGCTGTGCCTTGCGACACCTCCTGCTGCGGGTGCTGCTGCGCCGTCGTGGCGCGCCGCCGCTTTTTTGCTGACCGCGCGTGTGCTCACTGCACCCCTGCCACCCCGCTCGTCCCCGCAGCTGAGCCTGGCGGCTGCCGTCCGCCGCGGGATGGACACAGGCTGCACACAGTGCGGGCGGCGCGGCGCAACGCTGTCGTGCTGGTGCGCACGCACGTGCGGCCACGAGCTGCACCTGCCCTGCGCCCGCAAGATGGGCTGTCACCTCTCGGTGAGTGAGGCATGCGCTGGCTGGGGGGTGGGTAGGCGCGGTCTCGGCAGGGCACGATGACAGAGCGCACCCGCAGGCGTTTTTGGCGCCGCGTGTGGCCAAGGTCCACCCGAGCGCGGCAGCGGCATCCGAGCTCGCCGATGCACGCGCAGGACAACGCGGCAACATGCAATCACACTCTCATGGCCGCGACTGCACCCGCACACAGGAGGGCGACGACGAGCGCTTTGACGGCCGCCGCCTCGTGGCCTGCCCGGCGCACTGCCCCACCTCCCCCGGCTTTGACCTGGAGGCGCTGCGCAGCGAGCGCGACGCGCGGGACACCCAAATCAAGGAGGGCGCCGCCGCCGCAACCGCCGCCGCCGCGGTCGCGCTGGCAGCCGCCGTACCCGGGGCCGCGGCGACAGCGTTGGGGGCAGCAGCGGCGGCTGGGGGCCGCATGGCTGACGATGAGATGGAGGCGGCTGAGCTGCTGACGGGCATCAAGTGCGGTGGCCCCCACAGCCAGGACGCGTCGCCAGTGGCTCGCGCGCGCCGGGCCGCGCACGCGGCCTCGACCGCGGCGGCGCCGGCAGCGGCGGGGGGCAAGCGGCGCCGCAGCTTGTCCGGTGAGGGCTCGGCGGTGGCCGCCAGCGCCGCGGCGAGCGAGGAGGAGGACGCTGACGAGGGCGGCCTCGCGCACCAACACCACGGCATGGGTGCGGCCGCCAAGCGGAGGGCGACCCACTCGGCCCCCGCGCCGCTGCTGGCGCCGGCCTCCTCATTGGCGAGCGGCCAGGTGCTGGAGGCTGCGGGGGACGCATGCCTGCTGGCTGGCGGCGCTGTCGGCGGCGTGCCCGCCGACCTGCTGCAGCGCCTGCAGCAGTTGGCGGCGGCCGGCGACACCGCGACCGCAGCCGCAGCTGGGGCCGGAGGCGGCTCGGGCGCCGGGCTCCTGCACACGCTGCAGCCCGCCCTGCTCGGCCCGGGCGGCGGCGCGGCCGCGTTTGGCGCGCTGCTCGGCGGGGGCAGCGGCGGCCTGCCCGACGCGTGCGCGCTCGGCGAGGCGTTTGGCGCGGCCGGCGCCGTGCTGGGCGGAACGACTGGGCAGCAGGGGCGCCCGGGGCGCTGCGCCGTGTGCGTGGTGCAGCGCAAGGGCAAGTGTGGGACCGACTCTGCCCCCAAGAAGTGCATGCGGCGCCAGCAGGCGCTGCTTGACGCGGCCGCGCTGGAGCAGAAGCTGCGGCAGCAGCTGGCCGCGCAGCAGGACCAAGCCCTGCTGGAGCAGCTGCAGCTGGTGGCGCGCCAGGAGCACGCCGCACACATGAGGCAGCACCAGGAGCCGCAGACCACCTAGCGCGCCTGCTCGGCGCCCGCTTGCTCAGCGGCGTAGCGAGGCCACCTCCCTGCGCGCTGGCCGCGCGGGTGTCCAGGTGACAGCGCCGCGCCGAAAGCGTGGCAGCATGCCGGATGGGTTGGCGTGGAATATTAGGGCTGCCGCCGGCTCAGCGCCGGCGTCGTCGTCCGTGAGTCACCAGAACACCATGGTCTACCCGGCCATGCTCGTGGCCACTGTGTCAGTGCGGCTTAGCCTCGGCGCCTGACACACGTTTGGGCGCTCCCGGCAAGGCCGCCTCCCAACAGCAGGGCCCAGGCCCGGTGCGCGGCTGGGGTGCAAAGATCACACCTGTCGCGAGGCGCAACCTGGCGCTCCCGCACGCATTGGCACGCAGGCAGGCACGCCCCACTGCACCCACTTTGCGCCCGGACTGCGCGGGTGGCACGCATTCATCCAATCAGCGCGGCGTGGTGCATTGGCAGCACGAGCGTCACACACCAGGACCCATCCCCACGGGGCGTCGTGCTGCGCGCCGCGCCCTCTCCACCACCATGCGACACCCGACTTCTTGTCCCCCCACCACCTTTTCTTTGTTACCCTCGGCGTTGCAACCACCATGGCTACCCGCCCACCGCGCGCTTTCCGGCTTGAACGCTTCTCTCACCCCCAGTCTCTCTTGCACTCGTGCGTCGTTCCCACAGGCACTCGGGCTGCCAGCCGCTGCCCTGTAAAAAGGGCACCTCACACACGCTGCCGGCCTGATTCTTTTTTTCTCACGGTGCAGTTGAACCCCGCGTATTGAAGCGCTTTTGGGGGGAGATCCTGTGCCTGGGCGATGCAGGGCGCAGAGTCGGTGCACGGACCTTGACGCGAGTGTGAGCTGCACAAGCGATCCCCCTCCGGATAGCATGCCGCTAACCCCGCACCTGCCAGTGGCGTGCGCCGTGGCGGGCTGCGCAGCCTTTCATGGCTCACACTGCCGCCTCTGCCACTGTCGCCTGCGCACCTTTGCGCCTGCGCGGGCAGCCTGGGAATTGCCGCAGCTGCAACACCGGTTCAAACCGAGAGGCGCGCAAGCGCGCACACCGACGGGCCAGCGCCACGCTCACAGCGCAGGCACGATTTTGACTTTTGCACCTTTATCCTTTGGTGATTGACCTCCTATTCTTTTGTGTATCAACAGACAGGCTTTCTTGTGCTTGCCAGCGTCCCTTTTTGTGCCCGCGTCTCCCTCTTTCCTTTGGATGCAAACGGCGCTGCAGGAACCTCCGTAAACACCTGCAGGAACCCCCGTATACAGCACAGGCGGGCCGCACACACCAGGGCTTGAGCCCCTGGCGGCATGGTGGGCTAGCATCATTGACGCAGCCCGTCCCAACTAACAGGGATCGTGGGCTGACGCACCCCAGGCGGAGGCAGGCAGGGCCCGTGCATTCTATGATATCCGTGCCTTGGGGCAGCAGCCTGTGGCGGCATGGGGTTTTGACCCACCCACATGCAAGATGCACCCTGGTTGGCACGGGCACATGCACTGCCCACTGCACGCAATTCTCCATTGCCGTTGGCACGAATTGGCCGTGGCGAAGATGTTACGGCAACTGTCGTTTCCCCTGGAGATTCTCCATTACGTACAAGAACTTGGCAGTGATTGTGTTTTCCTTCACATTGCATTCTGCCATGTCCTTTATGGTAAGCCTGCTGGAGTGCCTGACCTGCTGCTGGAGCATCACGCTGTGCCGCTGTGGCGCTGGCGAGGCGCTGCAAGTCAGGTTGACCAATGACGAGGGGGCCCCTACAGTACAGTGATACCAGCCCCCTGCTTGGCAGGGGTTGTGCACTTGCATCATGCCTGAATCAAATAGCATGCTGCCTGCAGGTTCCATTCACTTAGCTCAATTAGCTCTGTATCTTAAAGTGCAGGCCAGGTGGGTCCTGCCAGGTGGGGCACCGAGGGATCATCAGCAGTGACAGGTTTGCTCCCAGCTCCAGGAAGGGACCCTGGGGCACCAGCCGCGCTCGCTGGATCACGAGCAGCGCGTTGAAAGGTCGTAGAAAAATCGCAAGTGAAAATAACGCGTGAAGAGGACCAACAACAACAGATCAGTTTTGAGAGCATGGCCTCCGAGGAACGGGAGCGTTATGACAGCCAAAATTATCGAGTGGGTTGTGCTTTGCTTGCGAAGAAGGTGGGTGCCGCCTGCAACGTGTCGGCAAGTGCACACACAACCTGACAACCAATCAGGCCACCGAAGCAGCGCTACTTTGCGTGTTAATTTGGGTCACTAACAAGATTAAAGCTCAATTGAGCGTAACATTGCAGCAGGAGCAACAGCAGCGCCGGCAGCAGCGCCACCGACCCGGTGTGCGTCGCGCGAGCACACCGCTGGCATGCGCCCATGCCGCGGGTGTACCCGCAACTCATCACATGTAATGCTCTTCAATCAACAGGCCAAGCGCTACCTGACACCCGCCACGCTGCGTGCTGCGGCGGCGGCGGGCCTGGAGCTCGCGGCAATCGACACGGCGCGGCCGCTGGAGGAGCAAGGCCCCTTTGACGCTATCCTGCACAAGCTGGGGCCAGACAAGGGTGCGTGGCTGGGCGCGGCCACAGCGGAGGCTTCGGGAATCACGCCAGAGCTGGCCCCGCGCCACACGAGCTGCGAGACAGTGCGGGTCGCATCTGAGCAACAT
>NW_014012168.1:11170-14482 GCF_000611645.1 Monoraphidium neglectum
CCCGCCGCTGCCATAGGCGGCGCGGCGGCGGCGGCGGCCGCGGCTCGCGCAGCCCACGCAGGCGGGGCGGCTGGCGGGCCGGCCGCTGCGCCGCTTGTGTCTTCTGTGGCGACACCGCCCGTGTGGGTGACGGACGCTGTGGCCTCAGCCCTGCGCCAGCGTGTGGGTGTCACCCTGTTCAATTTTGATATGATCTGCCCCCTCCAGGGGCAGCAGGAGGGCGCGCGCGAGGCGGGGGCCTCGGGGGGCGGCAGTGAGGCGCACAACGGCGTGCAGCCGGGGGCTGGCGAGGAGTCGGCCCACTGGACTGGCGGCGGCAGCAGCGGCGATGATGGAGGGGCGGCGCGCTACCTGGTGGTTGACGTCAACTACTGGCCAGGTGGGGCCGGGGGGGCCCAGCAGCACCGGCTTGGGCTGGGGCTGCTTGGCGGCGGGGCACCTTGGCGCGTCACTCGACGCGCGGAATGGGTGTGCGGGCGGCCCTCAGCTGTTGGAGGGTGCGGCACCTCTGGACTCCTCCATCCGCAGCCGCCTCCACTCACCCCACCTTGCCCATTGGTGGCCGCCACCCTCGTCACGTATTGCCGCACACACAATCCCACACCCCGCAGGCGTGGACAAGCTGCCTGGCTTTGAGCAGCGGCTGGTCGACTTCCTGGCAGTTTCCTGTCGGGGAGACCCGCCGCTGCCCCCCAACAGCGGCCACTGGACGAGCTGCGACGCGGCCTGGGGCACGCCGAGCGCTTGCGCGGGCGGGGCGACGTCCCGCCAGGAGGGTAGTGAAGAGCTTGGCGGCCAGCACCTACGGGACCGGCACCGCGAGCCGGTGCTGCAGCGGGAGGACCCCCGGCTGCAGGAGCAGCAGCAGCAGCAGCAGTCAGCTTTGGCGCCTGCACCTCATTTGTAATGCTGGCACCGCTTTCAGCGAGAAGGCTTGCTAGACTGACGCGATCTCTGCTGTTTGGCTTGGTGCCTGGGGACCTATCATACACGCGTGGTGCAAGCAAATCAAGTCGCAGCAACAAGGGCGTTACACAAGAATTTTTTGAGTGAGTGCAGATGGGCGGGGCAGGGGGCGTGCACCAAGAGCCAATGGCAAAACAGTGGCACCGCAGGGTGCAGCGTGGCATGCTCGCGGCTGGCACGGCGTTCCCGACAGCTTTGGGCGCCGCCCCATGGCCCATGTCAGGCGGGGTCAAGAGCGTGCCATGCACGCACAAGGGATCCGTCCGCACGGGGAAAAACAGCCCTGATACGGTATCAGATAATCACATCCGCCCCTACTGATGGTGGTGATGCATGGGCACACCAGGTAACCTCGTTGGTCCGACAAACAAAGCATCCCCCCCACCGCCGTCACGCCGATGTCACACTTCACGCTCCACAAAACCTGCGGAACTCGCGCCCGCAACACGCACGGGGCGCCATGCGCCAATCCTGGTCGGGTGTATACAGTCGGATACAGGCACCGGGGCCGCGCCTTGGAGCGCGCACCCCGCGCCGCAAAAAGGGAGGTTCTGTCTCTCGCGCAGCCTCACAGGACTGGCGCCGGCTGGGCCGCAACCGGCGCGCGCGCGTGGTCTACCTCCAGGATGAGGGTGCGGCCCGCCCTGGCTGTGGTGGGGCCCCGCGCGTAGAGGCCGGGCAGGTAGGCCTGGTATGCGGGCATGTAGCGGCTGACAAAGTCCGCGATCTGCTCGTCAGTCATGCCAGGCTTGCCCGCGGCGCGCATGCGCTGCTCCGCCTGCAGGCGCCAGCCAAACACCCACTGGGGAAGGGGGGCCAACGGGGAGGAGAGGGAAGGAGGGGGGGAGGAAGGTCATGGGGCGAAGCTCTGGTGAAGAGGGGAGGCACGCACCTGCTGCAGCCCGCGCCCTGGCATCACAGCCTTGCGCAGAGTACTCTGAAGCTTATTGCGGCAGCGGCGACTACGCGCACCCATGTGAACACGTCACACTGCAGACCTGTCAAACACACACGCCCCCAAGGACACACACACACACACACACGCACTCTACACGCATCACACACACAGTCACACGCGCACACACGAACTCAGCCACACGCACCTGGGGGTCCCCTATCCTGATGACCAGCCAGCTGTCAACGGCAGAGTCCCACGCGTCGCGGTACGCCGCCAGCGCCGCGTCAACCTGGGACAGGGCGCCCTCCACAGCGCCCGCCGTGTCGGCGCCGACAGGGGCAAAGCCCAGCATCCAGCCCTCAAACAGCACCACGTCCAGGGGGCCTGGGTGGGGGGGTCAAGGGTGGGGTGCAGTGGGGATCGGGGTGACTGAGCGCCAGCGTGTAGCTTGGGTTTTGGGGTTCTGGAGGTGGTGTGGCGAGGGGGGGGGCAAGCAGACAACTGCCTGGCGCCAGGGCTACAGGGAGCGCAGCACAGAGGGGATCCGCGCGCCTGCAACGCGTCAGCCGCCCCGTCCAGCCCCAACCTGCCCAGCTGCCAGCTGCTACGGCCCCGCCCCGCTGCGACCCGTCCCGCTCACCCTGCACGGTGGGCCAGGTCGATGGGTCAGCGCGGTCTCCGCGGCCACCAAATGCCGACTTGTCATACCTAGTCGGGCGCGCAGGGGAGGGGGAGGAGGGGCGGAGAGACGCGCGTCGGGTGGGGCGCTGCCAGGTGATGCAACTTGTGTCGGTGTCGCCCGCCAGGCGGCCTGCCGTGCTGAGCAAAATCATTACGTGCTGCCTTTGGCACTCCCAAATTGACTAACACACACCGCCAACCAAGACAACCGTGAACTCTGCCCCCCCTTGTGCCATGCCACCGCAACGCCCTTCCATTAACCCGACCCAGGCGCCCCGGGCCCCCCACCTGGGCACCGCCGCGCTGTCCCCCGCGCGCGTCAGCCCCCTCAGCTGCCGCAGCGTGTCGGTCCCCAGCTGCAGGTCGTGGCTGCCCGCGTTGCCGCGCAGCTGCAGCAGCCGGTTGTCGGGGTGTGCCGCGGCCAGGGCGCTCTGGTCGCTGTGTGTGAGGTAAAAGTCGTCGATGGACACCGACGCGGCGCGGACGCCCAGCCAGGCGAACAGCTGCTCCAGCTGCTCCACCAGCGTCGACTTGCCGCAGCCCTGCGGCGCGCTGATGCCCAGCTGCGCACGCGCACGCAAGCATATGCAGCACAGTGTTGTCCAGTTGTGACGATGTAGGGGGGGTTGGAATGACAGGAAAGCGTGCGAGTGGTGGGGCACACACGCGCGCACCCGCGGTCAGCGCTTGGGCAGCGCGTGCTGCCTCGAGGGCGCACGTGCGGCGGGGGGCCTTGCCGGGAGGGCGGGAGATGCAGGGCCGGGCAA
>NW_014012167.1:0-8643 GCF_000611645.1 Monoraphidium neglectum
CATACATACATACATACATACATACATACATACATACATACATACATACATACATACATACATACATACATACATACATACATACATACATACATACATACATACATACATACATACATACATACATACATACATACATACATACATACATACATGCTCTCAACAGGGCGTCCTGCACCTGGAGGGCGGCGCCATGGGGCCCCCCACCGTTGGCGCATCGCAGTTGGCATCGGCGCTTGAGAGCGCGGCCGGCAGCAGCGGCGACGGCGGTGCGGCGTCTGCGCGCGAGGTGAAGCAGTCGCTGACGGGCGGCATGGCCCGGTACAGGTGCGCATGGGCTGCCGGTGGACTGCAAACACCTCTCACATCCGTGTATGCCACGACCAGACACGACATCAAACTTTCTTGGCCTGTGAGGCACTGGAAGATCTAGCTGGGCGGGTCGGGCAGAGGGTGGGGGGCTGTCAGAAGCTGAAGGTTTGATCCACTGCCTTGCATGCGGCGCCTTCCCTCGCAGATACAAATTTTGGGCGCAATACAACAACGGTGCAGCACCTGGGAGCCCCACGAGCCCTTCTTTCAGGTTCCAGCCTTCCAGGCAGCAGCACGCACAGCAGCAGCAACAGCAGGGGCCGCGACGGGAGAGCCCCAGCCGAATCCCCCACCTGCCACAAGCAGTGCCCAGCGGCGGCAACCACAACAGCAGCGCGAGCCCGCCAGCTGGGATGTTTGCGCAGCAGCAGGGCCACCAGGGGCACCGGCAGCAGCAAGCAGCAGCAGACGGCACCGAGAAGCCGGGCGGAAGCTACGCCGCGTCGCAGCTGCAGCGGCACCACAGCGGCGCGGGCGCGGCGGCGCTGCATGCGCCGCCGCCGGCCGGCCCTAGTCACCAACAGCAGCTCCATTCGGAGCAGGGGCAGCAGCCTGGCGGCCGGCAGCGACGGCGGAGGGGCCCTCAAAGGTCAGCGAGCGATGTGGCGAGCAGAGGCGACGGCGGCGACGGAGGCGCCGCCGGCCGCGCCGGCGGGAGCAACCCCAGGGGCGCACGGGTGTCGCGGCTGCCGCTGGCGGCCGCGGGGATGGGCGCCCGCCGGGCTGAGGCGGGGCCGGCGGCGGGCGGGCCGCGGTCGGCGCGGGGCGTCTCGGAAATCGGGGTGCCGGGGGCAAGGCAGGGCGGCGGGGCCGGCGGAGCCGATGCGCAGATGGCAGGCGCCCACCTGGGCCGGCGGCGGGCGAGCAGCAAAGGTGAGCGCGGGCCATGCGCTCCGCCGTGCGCCCACGCCGCTGCCTGCGCTTGGTCACTGTCCGTGGCCAGCAAACAACACACGCACTTGCAGGTAGTACAGCAGCATTTCCTAGCACCTTTTTATAATCTGAAACTACTTGGCTGACCTCCTTGGCTGACCTCCTTGCCTGACCTCCTTGCATGGGCTCGATTGCACCCCTCAATCCACGCCGTCCCCTCTTCTGATCCAATCCGCCCGCCGTGCCTCGCAGCCGCCGCGGAGCCGTGGCCGTCGCTCTACAAGCAGCCCTCTGCGCCCGGCGGCCCCGCTGGGCCCGGGCCCGCGCCGCAGCAGCTCGAATCCGCGCTGGCCGCCCTGCGGCAGGCGCGCCTCCAGCGCGTCGGCGCCACCGGGCCAAGCGGCGGCGGCGGCGGCGCGTGGGGGCAGCAGCTGGGCCCGCCGGCGGGGGCGGGGGCGCCAGGCGCGGCGGAGAAGGGCGCGCAGCTGGCGGCGGCGTACGCGCCGACGGCCGGCAACAAGGTGCGCGCTTGCGCGGCTTGAGGACGGCCGTCGCTGCGGCCGCCCCTGGAGCTCGACGCTGCCCGACCCGAGCCGGCGCCCATGGTGGCACAATTAGATTACATCAAGGATCACACCTAACCCCGTTTGCAGCGGGCAGCAGCTGCGCCAGTATGCACCCCAATCACTCCGGCCCCGGCCGCCCACACCACTGCGCGCGCAGGTTGCCAGGCTCCTGCGAATTAGGCGTGCTAGCGCGTCGGGCCCGCCCTCCGCGGCCATCAGCGCAGAGCCATCGTACGCGCAGAGCGAGCCCGCGGCCATGCGGTACGGCGCGGGGGCGCCGCCGGCGTCTCTATTGGCCGCCCCGCAGCCAGTTGGAGTCCGCAGGCATGGCGGTGCAGGCGGCGCGGCGCAGCGGCACGCGAACGAGCAGCAGCAACCGCAGCAGCAACAGCAGCAGCTGCAGCAGCAGCAGCGGCCGCAGCCACCAGGAGCGCCGGAGCCGGGGGCGGCGGGTGGGGTGCTGCCCGCAATCGCAGAGAAGCCGCATCTTGCTGAGCTGCGGCGGCGGCAGCTGCAGCACCTTCTGGCGGCGCCGGGTGCGGCGGCGGCGGCGGCGGCCGGGGACGAGCGCCATCAGGCGCCCGGGGAGGCGCGGGGCGGGGGGCTGGGGCGGCGGTGACCGCGGAGTGTCCAGTTGTAATTGGTGCACGGATTTGTCCCAGGGCCCAGTGGGTCTTGCTAGAGCTGTAATCCTTGAAAACAGCTGTGTCTTCGCGCCCTAGCTAATGGATTTGGTAAGCAGCTGCTGGGGACGACGCGGTGGGCGCAGTCGACCCAGCTCCTTTGTGGGCCATGCCTCGCATGCAGGGGGGGGGAGGGAGGGTGAGCTCCACTGAAGTGGGCCCCTGGATGCAGGCAATAACGTGCATTTGTGATAACACCTCTCGTAGGGCCTGGGAGGTACAGTGGTTTGCCCGCTCCCCGACCAAGCGGCTAGGGTGGGCGGTCACTGGTGGTGGTTGATGGCCAAGCTGAGCTGGCGGACCTGGCGGGAGACGCGGCCGTGCAATCACGAGCAGCACGTGGCGACAAGAGCTCGCTCTTGCCGCAAAAGCGGCGCATCGCATTGCACATGGGGCAATGGAGCCTGGATGTCCGGGTCACTCGCTTGGTAGCCCGCGCGAGGTCCACTCACCCGCTGCACTCGCTCGCGTCGGCGCCTGTAGTGTGAGAGGCATCGCCGATGCGGTCAGCGCAAGCAGCGGAGACTGGCAGCCGACATAACATGCACATACATACGTGCCCTTACACCGAAACAGCTGGGCACCCGCAGTCGCGGATCCAAACGGACAGCAATTTCTGTTCTCGGGCCTCTCCTTGAAGACACCAGGCACCTCTCCGTCACTTTTGTTCTGTCTCTTTAGTCATTTGAAATGCATCAAAGCACGCACGCCGGCCTATCCACCCGCCTGCGGAGGCGGGGCTGCTGCACCAGCAGGTCCGCGGCGCCTCTCGCCGTCAGCAGGCCCCGGCGGCCTCTTCGATGCTCTGCTGTCCTTAAGCAGGATCCAGCTTCGCAGACCCAGGACGATGGCGAGGCGCTGGCCATGGCAAGGGCCCGGTCTGTGATAGAACACCTTCTCGGGCCGTCTCTCAGCGCGGAGCCCAGCGCACCCAGTCCTCCGGGACAGTATCAGAGTCCAGATGAGGGCTGCGTATGGCACTTTGCCTATGGGGCCAACACCTGCTTCAGCACACTCGCGAGGCGCGGCGTGCGGCCGGTCCACCGTGATCCCGCCTTTGTCGCAGACCCAGCTATTCGCATGCGCTTCCGTCACCGAGGCGGTGAGCATGCGCTCGGGGTGGGCCGTGCGGGATTGTTCGGCGCGCTTTGGTGCACGGCAGCGCGCGTGCGCGCGCTGCGCGGCGATGTGGCGCAGTATTGGCCATGGGATTTTGGCCTGTCTCAGCCGCGCGGTCCCTGGCCCTTCGTAGGGCGCCCCTCCGCCCAACTGCACCATAGCCCCTCAACGTCTTCACCCTCAACGAGTTCCAAAGCGTACACATGCCAATTCACCCGCCAGCTGCGCCTTGCGGGCGCCTTGCTGGCCGAGCGCCTCGCCGCCGACACCCCCTCTTGCACCCTGTGCCTCGGCCCGCCTCGCCACCAGGCTACGCCACTCTCGAGGCCATGCCCCCGCTGAGCAGCGGCAGCAGCAGCCCCAGCAGCAGCAGCGGCAGCAGCCCCAGCGGCACCCACCGAAGCAAACTCGGCGACGGCCGGCCCGCCGCGGCCAGCAGCAGCAACAGCAGCGGCAGCGGCGACGGCGCCGCCTCGCCCGCCGCGCCGGAGCAGCGCGAGCGGCCACGGTACCCGCCGTTTGACCCGCACGTTCACGGCGTGCTGTACATGCTGAGGGCGGAGGACATGGAGAAGCTGAAGAAGCGGGAGGGGGGCTACGTCTTGAAGGACATGGAGGTGGGGCCTCCCTGAAAAAGGGGCTGTGCGAGTGTTTGCTCAGGCGTGGGAAGGTCTGGCTCTCCGCAAAGCGCGTGTGCTGCCTGTGCGCCCAGCTCTGGGGCCAACACGCAAATGGTAGGGCTGCCCTGACCGCGGCCCCTGGTGGGCGTCGAAGCATGGCACGGTGAACCCACTCTGCCGCCCCCAATCTGCCTGCCCTCGACTCTGCCTGCCGAATCTCACTTCCGGCCGACCCCACGCCATCTCTCGTCTGAATGCAGGTTCAGACGTATGACGGCCGCCGCGTGATAGCGCAGTCCTTTGTGTCGGCCCCCCTGGCCATGCTGCCGGTTGAGGTGGCGCCGACTGAGAAGTACATGCGCGCGCTGCGCGAGGGCGCCGCAGACAACTACCTCGACCCCCTCCACCAGGTGGGGGTGTGGGCCCGAGCGATGCTGCTGCGGAGCCTGTATTTGTATCATTGTTACTGGGAACTTGGTATGTATGAAATTTGGCAGGACGGTTTGCCTATAAAATCAACAGCGGTCTTCCGGCTGCCGCGAAGCCTGCGCCACGTGCGGCCGCGAGCGCTCTGCTGCCCGCCCACGCGGCCCCCACCCACCCCCACCCAACTGGACCCCGCACCCCGTTTGTCCCCCAGGCGTGGCTGAGCAGCGTGGAGACTGTCAGCAGTGCGGGCCTGGGCGCGGAGTACTTTAACACGCCCTCGAAGTTCATCGCATACGGCTTCCTGGCCATCGTGGCCCTCATGGTGGTCGGGTTCTTCGTGCAGCACTGACGCGAAAACACGCTTGTCGCCCGCCCGCGCCGGGTCAGCGGCACGCTCGGGGCGCGCGCGGGCGCCTGGCGCTCCGCCCTGAAGGAGGCTCGTGGCAGGCGAGGTGTCCCGGCGGCTGCAGCGGTCGTGGAGCAGAGCACAGGAGGAGTCTCGCTGCTGCCTGTCAGGGACTTGGCGTAAGAAATGGCGCCGCCGGTGCAGCGTCGCAAATTGACTGCGCCCGCCGGCGGGGCGCGATGGGGCCCACGCTCACGGCGTCATCATCAGACTAAGCAGGGCGCCGCGCGCCACGGTCGGTGGGGCCGCGAGGCGCGCTGCTTTAAGCGCGCAGCGCAGCGCCCCCGCCGTCGCGGCCCGCGGCGCCAAGGCAGCGAATCTGTGCGGCGCGTCCGCCGGCTGCGAGGGGGACCCCGTCTGGGGCTCCTCCCGGCCACCTCAAGACATGCCGGCCCGTTTGGGCAGGCCGAGCCGGCGCGGCGTGCAGCACGCTGCATGACTTGCAGCTGGCGCGGCCGCACGCCATTCAGTAGTGCAAGCGTGCGCTTGCGGGCGTTGAGGCGCTTCGCGGGTTGACAAGATAAGCACCACATCGCGTGCGCAAGAGGCGCGCGCCGCCCCGCGCGGCAACGAGCCAACGTATCGGCCGCAGCCGCCGCCGGCGCCCGCAACTCCCCTTCCTTCGGCAGCCGTCCAGGCGCGCTCCCCCCTCTCAAGCCTTTAGGCAGCCGCGGGCTCGCTTCATCCCTGCCAGCCCGCCCAGCACTGACAATACGATGTCGCGGCGTGGGCCCCCTCAGGTGGCTCCGCGAATTTATGCGTTTGCCTGCCTCGACGGACGCCCGTCACCGTTGTCTGCTTCCGCACTCCCTGCGCCCGCGGCAATGCCCGACCCCGCCCCTCGGCCGTGCAGCGCACACCCGTACCTTCTCGGGACGCGCAGGCCCGGCGCCTGACCCTTTGCGCACTTGCAAATCGAAACGGGGTATGTGCGGCGCGCGTTGCGCGCGCACGGCCGCGCGCTGCACGCTGCGCGCCGCCAGCCTCTATCCCCTGCGGCGATTCGTGCGTCGCTCGGGCCCTTCTGCCTTGGTAGATTTGGCATGACCCGGTTTTGACCCCCCAATCAGTCGCTGTCCTTGTTGCTTACTCCACCACCTCCTCTCTCCAGCCGTCTCAGTGGGCAGCTGCCCCCCGCCTCCTGTCAGGTGTCACTTAGACAGATGGGGTTATTCCCACACCCCCATTGTATGTACAATCCTGTGTCGTCGTGCGCGTGCTGGTGCCTGCCCCCCTCCTGGAACCCAACGCCTTGGCCGGCCAACCTGCCGCCTGGCCGCAACTCCTCTGCTGTCGCCTCCGCTGTCGCGGCTCAAGAAACGTGGCAGCGTGCCTGCACAAGGCACGCTGGCTGCTTCGTATACCTCGTTATGCACATGTAACGAGTCCTTTGTTTGGAGGGCCGTGCTTCCACAACTGTCTCCAAGGGTCCTGGAACATCAGATGAAAATTCAGCATTTTGAGTCAGCCGTTGAGGCAAAAGTCTGCGCACAGGGGAGTGGCGGCAAAAGCCTGGAACCTGGAGTGAAGGCAAAGAGGCACCAGGTTGCCTGAGCGCATGCCTGGGGCAATCGTGCAAGGCCAACCTGTCTAAGGTTGGCACAGGCTTAATCCTACGGCAATCAATTCGGGCTGCAGGTTGGCCCCTGCCTACAGGCCCGCGAGGGAGAGCTCCGATGGTCAGCCTTGCCTGTTGGCACTAGGCACCCGCACCTACGGTAGTGAGCAGGTAGTGAGGAAGCCTGCATCCCGGTGTGAGTGGGTACGGTGTCACAGCTCCACCTTTCTTTGATAAGGCCACACAAACAAGCCTTCCGCGGCCTGTCAAAGGAAGGTGGAGAGGTCTGGGCTAGACACCCTGTTCGTTAGCGGTCAATCACGGGACGAGACCACGACCAAGAAGGCAGCGATAATCGACGCATTCAATTACATACAAGGCTTGGAAACAACAGCTTGTATCGTGATCTCGTTCTGCCTGGAGCTGTGGTGGCGCCCTTGTCGTCTGCCTATTGCTCTATAGCTGTGAAATCTGTGCACCTTGAAGCTTTTCACCCGTAAACGGCATTTGGTTTGGTGTGGATCAGCAACGGGTTCGCACTCGTGTGGAGCCCGTACATAGAAGGGCCCGTGGACGCACCAGCCAGGCGGAAGCATTCAATTGAAGTGACGCATATCCAAAAGGTGAGCACTGGGTCCTCATGCCTTGCGGTAGCATGTGGGGCGGGGCGCCTCGGGAGCGCCCCCCACGCTGCAGCGCATCCCTGTGCTGTTAGTCCTGCATGCAAGGAGCGCCTGCATGTTCTTCTTTGCGGGCCACATCTTGGAGCACATGCAGCCGACGACTTTCCGGATTGGAGGGTGTAGCTGCTCTGCGGTGCTGCTGCGGCCCCCGATGTGTCGCGCATGCGCACATCCAGGTAGCATGGGCCACCTCACCCCTCGCTCCCTCCAGGCTTGCCGGCGGGCACGGCGGGGAAGCGCTAACACCCGCTGAGGCCACGGTACAGCAGAGGGACCTGCGGCAGCGGCAGCGGTAGCGGTGGCAGCGGCGGTAGCGGCAGCGACAGCCAGGCGCGATGGGGATATGGATGAGCCGCATGCTTAGTTACTTTGGGGAAAAGGAGGCGCGGATACTGGTGCTGGGCCTGGACAACGCCGGCAAGACAACCATCTTGTGTGAGTGCGATTTGCCCCCTGCTGGGACCACGGCGGCCGCAGCAGCAGGCGGTTTC
The DNA here is from genome assembly GCF_000611645.1 of Monoraphidium neglectum. Taxonomy (NCBI): domain Eukaryota; kingdom Viridiplantae; phylum Chlorophyta; class Chlorophyceae; order Sphaeropleales; family Selenastraceae; genus Monoraphidium; species Monoraphidium neglectum. The sequence continues at coordinate 7,801 of NW_014012167.1, forward strand.
GACGGCGCCCTGTTTCTGCTGCCGCCGCGGCTGCCGCCGCTGCCGCTGCTGGTGCGCAGCCTGCTTGTTGCACAGCGCGCGACGCCTCACTCGCCAGCGCCCGGAAGCTTAGCAGTCGCACGGGACGGCGGCGGCCCGCTACACGCCCCCGCCGTCCGCAGCCATGGCGGCGCCAGGTCCGTCCCTCCCCTGCCAGCTGCCTTGTGTCTTTGCCCGGCTCTTGGCCCCTGCCCCACTCCCTCACGGCCCGCCCTCCTGCACACGAACCCCCTCGATGACAGACCGGCTGCAGGTCGGGGAGGTTGTGTCGACGATCCCCACGATTGGGTTCAATGTTGAGACGGTGTCCTACAAGAACATCAAGTTCCAGGTGTGGGACCTGGGGGGTCAGACCAGCATCCGCCCCTACTGGCGCTGCTACTACCCCAACACACAGGTGGGCGCGGTTGTAGGGGCCGCGGCGCTGCAGGCAGTGAGGGGGGGGGATTGGCGGGGGCGTGGTGGAGGGCGGAAGGTAAGGAATGGCCACGGCTGGCTCACACCTGGTTCAGTTTGCAGCAAGCATACTGGGGGCTGTGCACACTGCTGGTCCTGCACGAACACGGTCGGTGCAGGCCAGGCGGCAGCGCACACCTGCCAGGTCGGCGTGGGTGCGCTCCTGTCCCACTCCCCACAGCCATGCCACCCCCATTACCCCTGTACACATACACACACACACACACACACACACACACACACACACACACACACACTCGCACACACTCTCACTCCCACATCCACACACTTGAGCAAGTGGCGCGAACCCCTTGTCCTCACCATCCCACACTCCTCCCCCCCCCCCCC
>NW_014012167.1:8869-14192 GCF_000611645.1 Monoraphidium neglectum
GGCCCAAGGCCATCATCTACGTGGTGGACAGCAGCGACGTGGAGCGCATAGGCATCAGCCGCGACGAGTTCCACGCGATACTGTCTGAGGAGGAGCTCAAGGACAGCCTGCTGCTGGTGTACGCCAACAAACAGGTGGGGACGGGCAGGGTTGTGTGTGTATATGTGTGTGTGGATAGCTGGCCTTTTAAGGGCAGGGGTGGCAGTGGTGGCTGGGGCTGGAGGGATGTACAGGGGGGGTCCAGGCAGGGCGCTTGGCTGGATGTGGTACCAGGAGGAAGTTGTTCCCATTTCCTCGCATGCAGTGCGGGCCCAAAGCCCCGCTGGCATGCCTGCAAGCGTCTGGGAAGAGCTGGGGTGCTGCAGGGGGCAGCAGGGCTGTCAGATGCAGCGCAGTAGGCGTGCAAGGTGCCAGGCCTCGCTCCTCGCCGTCATTTCCAGTCTTCCGCGTCCGCGGCTGGCTCGGGTCGGTGCAGCGAGCGCGGCCAACATGTCTTTAATATTGTCCCTGCGCCATCCTCCCACCCACCCACCCTCCCCACCCGCGCGCCCGGCCCCTGCGCGCGCGATCGGACCCGCTGCCCGCAGGACCTGCCAGGGGCACTGTCTGAGGCGCAGGTGGCGGAGGCGCTGGGGTTGCACGACATCCGGGGGCGGCCCTGGGCCATCTACAAGACCAGCGCCATCAAGGGGGAGGGCCTGTTTGAGGGGCTGGACTGGCTCTCAACAAACCTCAGTAAATGAGACGGGGGCGCGCCGGCCGGGGGCCGGGGCCGAGGGTGCGCTGTATGCGTGGAGGCGCCGCGCAGACGCCAAGCAAAGTGTCTGGTGCGGCGGCTTCGATTTTATGTTGGGAATCTGCGTGTGTTTGTGCTCTCAGTTGTTGCGGCATATTGCTGGCTTTTCCTTCTTGTTTTATGCATCCTTGTCTTGCATTTGCGGCCACCCCGCTTTGACTTATGACATAGCCTGACTGACCAGCCCGATCTGCTTGGACATTCATGCTTCTTCCCCTCCCTCAAGCCTTGGAAGGAGCAACTCATGTAATAGCCATTAGCCGGGGCGCACTCACGGCACAGTCGCTTCTCTGGGATGCGTTTGAATGATCTGGGTGGTGCCCGCTGACCCGCCCAAAGGGGGCGGGCTGCTTTGGGATGGCGCAGGGCGTGTTTGTGCGCCGCTGTGGAATGCCATCAAGGCGCATTCAAGTTACACAAGTTACATCCGCACGGCCTTGGGAGCCGCGCGTAAAGCAGCAGCAGCAGCAGCAGTACATCTTCTGATGCGCAGCTCACGGGACAGAATATACGCACCACCGTGCGCTTGCAGCCACCAGCAAAAGGGCAGCCAGCCCACGCCCCAATCAATGCATCATGCGGTGCAGATCACAAGTGCAACGACCCAGCAGCCACAAATCCAATGACGTAATCATCAGCCATTTGCCCCGCCGCCGCCCAAGGGTTGAGCCGGCCCGGCGGCAGGGCTCCGACACGCCGCCAGCGCACAGCTTTTATATCAAGACACCCCTGCCTTCAACACCCCACCACATCCCCCATCCCCGCCGCCATCAAAACCCCCTTGGCAGATCACCAGCAGCGATTCTCTCCTTTGCAACCCTGTCCCCCCAAGTCGTACCGCACCCCTTCCCCAACGCCACCCCATCTGCCATTCAAGGGGGCCACGGCGCAGCCCACCATGCCCCCGGGCACCCAGAACCACAAACCCGGTTCCTGCAGTGCGCCGACACCGCGCACTTGCGCGCCCGCTCTCCAGAACCCGCCCCCGTCAGCCCGCGCGGCCGAGGCGCACCACGCGGCGCCCGATCTCTGACCGCAGCATGTCCATCTGGCGCGCCACTGCGGCGCCCTGCACTATTGCGCTGTTCTCCTGGGCGCGGCGCACCAGGTAGGGCAGCACCTGGGGCCGGGTGGAGTTGGGGAGTGTGTGTGTGTGTGTGTGTGTGTGTGTGTGTCTTTGTGTGTGTCTTTGTGTGTGTCTGTGTGTATGTGTGTGTGTGTGTGTGTATGCGCGCGCGCGCGTGCATGTGCATGGCTGGGTGGGTGGGTGTGTGGGGGAGGGGCGGCGAACGAGCACGTGCTGGTCTCACAGGAGGGGCTGGCGCACGGCAAAGATCTGGGGGTTGGAGCTTTGTGGGTGGAGGGGGGGGGGAGAGGGGTGACAGCAGAGGGCCATCACACCAGTCGTGTCCAGCCACTCGCTGGGACAGGTGCGGGGTCGATGCGTCGGCGCATTGAGGGGCGAGCGACAAACAGCACGCCGGACGTGGCGGCGGTCGCGGCGCGGCGCAGAGCGGCTTGGGCGGGGGCTTGCGAGGCGCGTGAGGCAGGCGCAGGACTTAGTACAAAGTCAAATTGACCGTGGCTGGGTTGCAGACTCAGAAAACACCCACCTCGGCTATGGGGCCATATGGGACATACTTGAACGCCTCATACCTGGGTGGGGGTGAGCGAGGAGCGGGCAAACATGCACGGCGGGGCAGGCCCGGTGACATCAGCGGCGGGGGCCATGATCTGAGCTGTCTACCCAGGGGGTCAGCCTACTTGAGCTTTGACGTTTGTTGTTAAAAAAGCGCATCAGCCCGGGCTCCAAGGCTCGAGCGCACGCTTGCGGTCTCATTGCGCTCTGAGCTGTCCGGCTGCAGGCCCGCCAATCCAGCCCGGCCTCCGCGCACCCGTTCTGCCCCAGCGTGAACGTGAGAGAGTCCGCCATTCCCAGCAGCTGCCCGAAGTAGACGCCGCCGCCGGTGGGGGGAAGCCCGAGGCGGTGCATTTCCTGCACCGCCTGCTCAATCGAGTCCTGGTTGTGCTGCGAGCATGGGGCGGTTGTTGGAGGGGTCCGATTGGTCGCCCGGATGGGGCCAGCACGGGCGGCAACGCTCCCAGCTGCTTGGCCCCCGCGTTGCGGAGGCCGCGCTGCTTGCATTGGCAGAGTGCGTTTCATGAGGCTGCATTCTTCTCCTTGGCCCCGCAGGCTGGAGAGGCGTCTGCCAAGAAGAAAACTCTCGACGTGTGACGCATTCTCATCAATTTCCATCCTCCCATTTAAAAGGCCACTGTCTTCACAGCGCAGTCCTCCAGGACTGCAACCCTGCGAGACCCCCTTTGCCCAGAGGCCCACCAACCGCATCACTCCACCCCTCCATCAATGAACGGTTCCCTCCCTCAATGAAAGGTAAATCACAGGAGGGCCTCACGCTGGCGATCATCAGCTCTGCCCCAGACTCCTTGACCTCGCGCAGCACGGCACGCATGCACCTGAGAGCGGCAGCACAAGGGGCGGGCCGGAGGCGCTCGCATGCAGACGTGCACCAGCGTGCGATTTCAGCCCTGCGCACGGGGCTGGCCATCAAGCAAGGCCGCGTGCGGCTAGCTGGAAGGGCCAGGGCCGGGCCGTTCGAACACTTTCATTGAAGACTGATGATTGGCGGAGGTGGTGGACGCACGCGCGTTGGCGCGACGCTCGTGCACGCGGCCCTGCGGCGCCCCTTACCTGTTGTAGTTATCGTGTGTGTCTTGCAGGGTGTCCCATATCGGGCTCTCCTGGCCCTTGGCTGCTGCGCGGCGCCGCTCCAAGCTCAGGTATGCACCACGCACCAGCTTGGCACCAAACCTGGAATGTGTGTGTGTGTGTGTGTGTGTGCGCGTGTTTACATGTGTGTGTGGGTGGGTGTGAGAGTGTCTGACAGTGTGTGTGTGCGTGTGTGTGCATGTGTGTGTGGTGCGCGTATTGTGTGTGTGTGTGTGTGTGTGTGTGTGTGTGTGTGTGTAGCGTGTGTGCGTGCAAGGGAGAGGGTCTGGAAGGACAAGAGGGTATGCGTGCACGTGCACATGCATCTAAAAAGATGCAAATGCTACGTTTTTGCAAATGCACACAGATACGCAGGGAATGACGAAGGCCTGGGCAGGGCTGGGCAGTTGCAGAGTCTTTGCATGCCGGCAATCGGCGGAACACGAGAGCGTTTCCCATAACCCCACAGCCTTTTTCAACAAAGGCTTGTCAGTCTGCGTGGGCCCCTCCTGTTGCAGGGGATTAGAGCGGCCCAGCAACGGAAAGAGCGGGGGCGTGGGTGGCTCAGGGCCGTGCTCGCCTGTACCCGTTGCGCCGCGCCCTCTCCATGTCCTCCATCAGCAGTGTGTAGCTGCCCTTCAGGTACGCCTGGGGGAGAGAGGGAGGGGCGGAAACGCAGAGCGGGTATGATAGGATCAATGGTAAGCACGTCGCAGTACAGGCGTGCGGGAACACGGCGTGATCTTGTGCCAGACTTGCCGCATGGGATTTGAGCGTGACGACAGATACATCCTGATTGGCAGCTAGGGTTTTGAGGATCTAAGCCTTGACACGGTGACATCACCTGGTAGGTGTTGAATATGACGGGCCACTCCTTGTTGTACTGCATTGACAGGGCCTTGGCCGTGTGGTCAATGGCCTTGTTGTGGGGGGGGGGGGTTCGTGCGGTGGGGGTGCAAGGGGCGTTTGGGGTTGTGGCTGGGCCCGGAGGATGCAGGGAGAGGGGGGTGGTTAGGGTGGAGGTTGGCGAGTGAGATGCCCTTGGATGGTGTGGGGTGTTGTCTCTGTTTGGCCCTACCCTGCCCCTGCACCGCGGTACAAGGAGTGAAATGCTGCCCCTAACCCAGGCAGGTCCGACTCTAGCCGGCTTAAGCCGCCCGTTGGCCTGCTCTGTCCCACCACAACCCACCCTAGAGACTCCCCAAACAAGTGCAGCGCTGCATATTGAAGTGTCACCCCACATCTCCACATGAGACACACACGCACACACAACCATTCGGACACACACACCAGCGACACCCACCGGTTGGAAGTACGTGTGCTCGGCGTCGATCATGAGCCGCACCCCCCTGGCATCAGCCAGCTCCGCCAGGGCCGCCACACGCCCCACCATGGCGTCAGCCAGCTCGACCTCCCCCTCACTCAGGGCGCGCGCCACGTAGGACTGCGACAGGGGCGTGCGGGCGCCTGGGGGGGGTTGAGGCGGCCGGAGTGTGGGCTGGTTTTGAGGGGTGAGCCGGGACGGGGTTGGTGCGGGATTGGGAGATAGATGCAAACATGAGCGAGCAGAACGACATTGATTGGCAGGGAGGAAGGTAGGTAGGCACAGGCGGAGGCGCAGGGCAAAGCCGAGCGCATGTGTGGGATTGATTGACGTCGCGGCAGTCACCCTCGCCGCCCACCTCCCGCCTGTTTTATCTGCTCGATCATGGCTGGGAAGTGTTTGAGCTGGATGCGGTTGGTCCAGTCCACAATGTCCACCCGGCCCTGGTTGGAAGGTGAGTGAGGAGGGCGGG
>NW_014012166.1:0-13956 GCF_000611645.1 Monoraphidium neglectum
GCGCGCGAGGGTGTCGGCGGCGCCGGCCTTGGCCCTGGCGCTGACTGGGGAGTCCCCCAGATACAGGTCAAACAGCGCCTCCCCCAGGTGTTGACTGGTGACGCTGCCCAGGTGGTGCGGCCTGCGCGGACCCGATGGCGTGATGAGATGAGGATGAGACGAAGATGAGGATGAGAGTGAGGGTGGGTTGAGGTGTGGCGAGACATCATGCGGGGCGATGGGAGCGGCGGGGCAGGCAGGTGAGTCGCCGCTGCGCGTGGGGCAAACACCCAAACAGGCGCCCCGCGTGCACCACTCAGCGAGCGAACAGGGGGGGTGGATGGGTCGAGTCGCGCGGAGCGGGGAAAGGGGGCTGAGCTCACCCTACGCGCGCCTCCACGACGGGCCCTTGCCGCGTGAAGACAATGCTGGCCCCCCGCCGCACTGCCGACCCCCCGCCTGCGACCGCCGCCGCCGGCAGCCGCCGCGGGTCTGTGAAGCTGCCGAGCAGCTGCGCGAGCGCGGGGTCCGAGGGGTCGCCGCCGACGCGCTCCAGGCGGCGCTTTAGCACCTTTTCGTATTCGTCACGCAGCTGCCCCAGGGGGATGTCGCGCGCCGCGCGCAGCAGCAGGCTCACGCCGCAGTCGCCGCTCGACTTGAGCGCCGCCGGCAGGCCCGCCGCCGCCGCCGCTGCGGCGCCGCCCCCGGGCGCGTGCGGCGCAGCGTCCCCAGAGTGGGCGGCGGCGAGCTCAAGGCGCGGCGGCTGCTTGCGCGAGCGGCGCGGGAGCAGGCGGCGCGGGCGGCGCGCGCAGGCGGCGTGCTGCGTCGCGCCGGCGTCTTCGAGGGGCGCCGCCCCGGCGCGCGCCTGCTGCTGCTCCTGCTGCTCCTGCTCCTGCTGCTGCTGCTGCTGCTGCTCATCCTGGGGCCACCAGCCCAGGGAGAGCTGGAGCGGCTGCCACCAGCTGGCGGCCGCCTGCCTCTCTTTCCCGTCGTCGCCACAAAACTGGGCCGCCTCCAGGCCCGCCGCATCCGCCCCCGCCGCCTCCCCCGCATGCTTGTTGGCCCCCTTGGTCGCCCGCCGCCGCCGCCGCCGCTCGCCCCGTGACTCGCGGGCGGCGGTGCCAACGCCGCCGGCCGCCGCATCGGTGAAGGCGCCGGCCAGGGCGGCGCGCGCCTCGCGCGCATCTGCATACACAGCAAAATCGTAAATCTTTACCTTCCCTGCAAGCCAGTGCCGGCAGCCGACCGCCACCAACGAATGCTCCGCCCCGATGCCGGCGCCGGCGCCGGCGCCGGGCGCGGCGGAGCCGGGGGCGGCGCTTGCCGGCAGTGTCAGGGGGAGTGTGTTTGAGGTGTCGACAGCGGCCAGCGCGCCGCGCGGCGTCGGCTCGGGCGCCGGGGCCGCCGCGGCGTCGGAGGCCGCGGGGCCGCCGAGGGCGCCGCGGCGCAGGGTGGCGCCGAGGGCGGATAGGGAGGCGGCCAGGTCGAAGGGGCCGGGCTGGGGCGCCGGGAGCCACTCTGGCCACGCGGGCGGCTGGGGGCGCGCCAGGTCAGCATCTGGGGCCGCGTGGCTGCGGGGCGCGAGGCGATGGGGCGGTGGGTTTGTGCAAGTTAAGATCAAAAACAGTGCGTAGGCGTTTGACCTGACACTTCCAGTTCGGCCAGGCAAGGTGTCAAGAGTACGGCGGTGGCAAGCGCGGAACGCCCGCTGTGGCCAACCAGGCGCGACGCGCTGCCAGGCGCGCGCGGATGTGGCGACGCCGCCGCCCGCCCGCTCACCAGAACTCCACCCTGGGCTCGTACATTGCCGCCGTCATCGAAGCGAGCGGCCCCGGCATGCCGTCGCCGTGCCGGCGGCGCAGACGGGGCCTGAGGTGCAGTGCGCCTCGCAGCAGGCGCGCGGGTGCCGCCGCCGCTGTGCCAAGGAGCCCGTGCAGACCGCGGCGGTGGGAATGCAGACCAAGAGAAACCTCTGCGTCGCTTGTCATTGAATTTCGGGGCCGGGACCGCTCCAGCGTTGATGCCGAGCACTCGCTGGCCGCGCACTCGTGAGCACGCTGCTTCAGAGCGGATGATATCATAATCGCATCAAACAATACCTCACGGCTGAATTGTACATACCAAGATGCCACACGCGTTGAAAACAACGACTCGAGTATGACGTCCGACGAGCCCTTCTTCCAGGCTGCCTTGGAGCTCTATGGACCTGGATGCGGCCGTTCTGCATGGTCGATCTGGATACGAGATCTCGTGGGATCGCTGCTTGAGCCCATGCCAACAGGGCAAATCGCGCTGGCGGCACCGGTGGGGCGCTGGCGGGCCCCTGGGAGCATTGATGCCAAGCTTGAAACCCGAAGCATACCTCGCCCCCCCCCCCGGCATTCATCCTTCCCACCATTCTGCTTTATGGCAAGTCTCCGAAGTGTTGTCCACACCCTGGTTCGCGGGGCATGCAAATCCTGTTTTGAAAGACCCCCAAAGACCAAAGACCCCCAAGGCCCCCGCATCTGACCGGCTCGCACGGGCCTGTCAGACCACGAGATCGTGAGATAATAGTACGTCTATGTCATACATGCTTATGTGTAGACCGTTGGGTTTGGGCGGGCCGCGGGGCGGGCAGTTCAATGGGTTTGATGACCACGCAGCCCGAATTCACCGCCTGCTACCCCCGCGCCACCCCCAGGTGATACGCATATTTATGCCTGATATGATGTTGCTGTTATCTCACGATCTCGCGGTCTGCCCGTGCGAGCCGGTCAGATGCGGGGGCCTTGGGGGTCTTTGGGGGTCTTTCCAAACAGGATTTGCATGCCCCGCGAACCAGGGTGTGGACAACACTTCGGAGACTTGCAATATTTTCTCATCAATCAGAAGTTGTTTCTAAAGTTGGCTTCTGATATGCAGCAGCTTCAAGAGCAACTCGTGCAGACGATGCCTACTCTCCTGCACGCGCGGCGCCACCTCGACATGCGCCTGGCCTTTAGTACCCGGCGTGGTCCTGCGACACCGCCGCACACCTTGGCGCACCACCGCACTTCCCATGATGAATTACACTATGGGCCTCACGCTTCCACGTGCCGCCACGCTCTCGAATGGCATGTGACAGAGACGATGTTTCGCTTTCTTTCCAGGGGGATACGCCCCCCGCCTAGAGCAAGTCAGTGCTGAAAGCGTACGCTGCAGGGATGAAACTACGCTCTTTGGTGGAGTCGAAAAGATGTGAAGTGCAAGGTCAAGCGATCACAGAAGTGCAGTCGGGTGGACGCGAGCGCCACCGCAAGCACGCCGCTCCGCACCGCCAGGGGTGGCTGCGCGGCAAGCAACGCCGGGGTCTTCCCCTGTGGCCAGGGCTAGGCGCGGGCGGGGCAGCCGGCGTGGGGCCGCGTCTCGCAGGAAGGGTGGGGCGCAGCCGCGCCCGATTGAGGGCGTGCCAGTCGCGAAGCAGGGAGTCGCCAGCTTAAATAAACCAAGTGACCAGTGATGCAGTTTGGGGGCGTTCGTCGTTCATTTGGCGCGGCGCGGCGCGCCCTCTGGCGCGGAGGCGCGGGGGCCGCCCTGCGCAGGGGAGAGCCGCGGCCGGCCGCGCCGGGCGCTCAAGGACCGCCGGAATAAGCTACCCCCCACGCAGCAGTCTTGCTATTGCTATCAAACGTAAGCCCGCGCGCGCGCGCGTGGGCGCGGCATTGCGGGGGCACCGGTCGCGATCACTGCGGGTGCCCCAAGACCGTCACGATGAGGCCGCCCCCGACGCTCGCGCCGGCGCTGCTGCGCCCGCTGCGGTGCCCCTGCAGCATCTGCGTGCTCGTCGGCAGCAGGCCGCCCCCGCTGACGTGGTGGTGCGCGCCGCCGCCGCCGCCGCCGGCCCCGCCGCCGCTCGCGTCCGCGACGAGCGTGATCGCCACGCCGCCGGCGCCGCCGCCGGGCCCCATGTGGCCGGCCTTGATGAGGGGCTCCGTCGCCGCGGCCGCGTCGTCCTGCATGCTCTTCGCCGAGTCGACGGCCTTAAGCACCTGCTGCCGCCGCTTCGAGGCCGAGTACATGAAGACGCCCGCGACCGTGATGGCGTAGCCGGCCATGCCCTTGAGGGTGACCGTGTTCTTGAAAATCGCGACCGACACCCCCGCCGCGATGACTCCCTTCATGTTGCCGAGCACCTGCAAGCGTGCGTGCGCGCACGAGTTCAACATCCACCCTTAGCACTTGCAAAACCCACACGCCGCGCCTCACCCAACCACGCACCAAACATGGCAGCAGGGCGTGTCGAAAACGCCACGTCAGCCCCCAAGTCCGCCCCCCGGCGCAATACGTTTTGTCAAGCAAGCATGCTGCACGCACCTGCAGCGTCAGCGCGCTGGTGTATTTCGTGACCATGAAGTTGGTCAGGTTGACCGCGTAAGCCATGCAGCTGTTGACCAGCAGCCACCAGAAGAAGCTGCCGTTGGCCGCGACGAGCGCGCGCGTCTTGCCGAACGCCGTCGGCTCCAGCAGCGCCGTCGCAGGCAGCAGCAGCAGCACGCTGAAGCTGCGTCCCGGCGGGGCGGACGCACGCAGGGGCGCGCGTTTGCGTCAGGTGGGGTGGGCGTCAAACGGCCGTCCCATCAAACCCCTGCTTACGTCACTGCGGCAATGGTGCATGCACCGGCTCCCCCGCCCGCTATGAACAGCCCGCTGGAAACGGAAATGCAATTGGCTGCAGCATGCAGGCGTGTTGGTCTCAGCCACGTGCGGCCGCACCTGCTCATGTAGAACAGCAGGCTCATGGGATCCAGCTTCTCATTGGGGTCCGACAGCAGCATGGCCTGGGGAGGCACGCACGCAACAGAAGGGGCGCGTAGGGGCACGGCATGCATGGCACGCAGGGATGCTGCCGCGGATGGCTGCAGGTGCACACCGTGTGACCGCGCCCCCAACGCGATCTCAAGGCCCCCCTGTCAACCCAGGCACAGCCGAGCGCCTTCCGACAGCTGCCGCCAGGGGGATGCTGCGGCAACCCATGACGATCCACCGCAGGCATCCCGGCTCTCACCTGCACCACACTCTTCAGCGCGCGCAGCGCCGTCGCCAGCAGGCACGCCATGAAGCCCACGAAATGGAAGTGGGGCTCGCCGCCGCTGGCGATGATGACGCCCACCACAATGGGCACAAGCGTCGCGTACGTTGTGCCGGTCTCCCGCGAGCCTGCGCAAAAGTTGCATGGGAGAGACGGCGCGTCGCACATGCACGCAGCGTCAGCACGCCGACGCAACATTACGCTTGCGCCGAGGCCGCATGTCCCAAGGACCCGCCTGCATGCTCAAACACCTACAGAAGCTGCATCCAGGGTCTGTCGCGGCTGCTGATCAGCCCGCATCGAACCTCGCTGGCTGCATGAATCCACCCTGGCCTCGTCCATGGCGCCATGGCGGCGCATGCATAGCACGCATGGCATGCATGCAACCAAGACCGCACGCTGACGGCCGCATGTGCATTGTGTGTGCATGGCATGCCTACCAATGCGCAGCCTCACAGGTTCGCCACAGACCATGCCCCATGCCCGGACTGTGTGCGCAGCCCGACACCATGCGCTGGGAGCCCACCTTGCAGCAGCAAAGCGAAAACCGCCGTGAAGAAAGGTGTGCCCGCTCCCACCGCCTGGCTGAAGCTGACTGGGATATATTTCAGGCTCAAATTGCCCAGCACAATGGTGATGCAGAAGATGGTTGCCAGCAGGCAAATCTTCCAAAGCTGCCGCCGCGACCGCAGCGGTCGAATTGGGAACGACTTGGCCAGTGAAAGCGCGTACGCCAGCGAGCAGCATGCCATCATGTGGCACAGCGTGAGGAACACGGGCTGCCTGCGCCGGGCAAAGGGCATGCGAGTGCACGTTGATGCCGCGCCCGCGAATTCAAGCCACCCTGGACCGGGTCAATATGTTCGGCCCCTGGCTGGCAAGCAGTCGCTCGTGGGGTCTAGCTGCAACAGCAAGTATTCAAGACTCAAACTGCTGTTCCACGGTGCTTTCAAGCTCCTTAGCTTGTGCAAGCTGCAGGACGCCGGTTTGGCGCCAAGGACACGAGCTCGCATCAGTCGCATGGACAGACCGACGCCGCTTCGCACCTGAAGCCCGTGTTCGTGAGCAGGAACTTATTCAAAAGTAACACTCCCACATTGCTGACGTACCTGCGGACATATAGGGGCGGGGCGAGCTTAGACAATCTCGTCAACAGTTGCTACTGCAGCACTCCGACCCCATCGCTCTAGAGGCCGCTCCCAGGGAGTCCAAGGCGTCAATGTCAAGACGCACCATAGAACTATCACCACCAGCGTCATGACGGTCTGCGAGGCCCCCATCTTGGGATGGCACTGCCAGGCTCGTGGGTGCAGCAGCCCCAAAGTCCCTGCTACACGAGCTTGACGCTGTCCCAACGCTAGCCACCGATGTTCCAGATACAAATGCGGTTCTGCTGCTTCACCCTTGGGTATCCATCACTGATCCAGCGGCACTGGCCGCTTTGCGGCAGGTACCCACGGCGCGTTTATGCGGATGGATACGAGTTAATTGTGCTGCATCAAACAATCAGACATAAAGCAGACGGATGGCAGTATCGTACTGTCGCCCGGCGTGCGCTGACTGCGGCACCTGGAGGCCCTGGAGGAGCCACGCGACATCAAGCAGCACTTGACGTTGACGCCGCGGCAGCGGCATTTGAAAGAGGGCCTGCAGGCTGACCAGGCGCATGCGGACAGCCCACCGGCCGTTTGCATACAATAACCTGGTGAGACCATCTTTTGCGATTAAACAAGCAACCCGACACCCGCCATCAACTGCAGGCCCTTGCCGCACGCCCCAGTCCAGCGATGAGGCTTGCCGCCTCCCCATCAGCTGCGGAGACCTCCAGCCCCAAGCCTCCGCCTTCATCCCCCTCATCCCCGCTCAAAAACCCTGACCCGCCGCCGCCGCTCTCGCTGCCGGCGCTGCCGGCCCCGCCGCCAGCGGACAGGCGCAGCGCCCGCAGCAGCGCTCGCGCCGACCCGCTCGCGTCCCGGTCCGCCCCACTGCGGCCGCCGCCGCAGCCCGTGGCCGCGCCCTCGGCGCGGTGAGCATCCGAAAGAAGGTCCTTTATCGCCGCAGCCTTGCGCTTGCTGTGGCGCAGCTGCACCTGCAGGCGCGCGCGCAGCAGCGTGGAATCCCTAAACTGAGTGGCACCTCTGCCGCACACGACAGCTCCCCCCACGCACCCGGCCGCAGTGACGCCGCCTGCGCTCTCCAGAGATGCCGCGCCGGCCCGCGCATCTCGTGCGCCTGCTCGTCGCCGCACATTGCCGTCATCCAGGGCTTCCAACCTCGTTGTATGACGCTCACCTCGCTCATTTTGTCTAGGAGCTTCCCCTGCCACTCGAGCCGGCGCCGCGCCTCGTCCAACTCCCGCACCTGCGTAGGATCACGCGGATTGCGCGCATTGCGATTGCGATCACGACTCCACGCCGTCCGCACATACATACTGCACGTCTGACCTGGTTGATGCGCCGCGTACCCAACCAAGCAGAGCGAGCGGCCCCAGGCCTGACCAGCCGCTGGCCTTACTGGCCTCAGGCGCAGCCGGCAAACCTCTCCCGCCGCCACTCCGCCTGAGCCGCGGCCGGGGGCGCACCTCTGACCGTGCCGTCGCCGCCGCCTCCAGCGCGGCCAGGCGCTCCTCCTCGAGCCGGTGGACCTGCGGGCGCGACGCAGCAGCAGCGCACCCAGCACGCGTAGCACAGCTTGACACGGACGAAGCACACCGCGGGCCTGGCTCCAGACTACACCGCAACTCAGATCGACTGCATCAAACAACAGCCAGCGCGGGCTGCGGCGCTGCAACAGACTGCAATGATATTGCCAACACGAGGGCCATGGCCGGTCGAGCGCCGCCTGCATTGTCCTGACAGCTTCCTTTTGTGGCGCGAGGGGGGACGGGGGGGTTCTGGGGACTCTGGGGCACCGCGAGCGCACCTTCTCTTGTAGTGCATCGGTGCCGCGGTCCGCGGCGGCCGCGGCACCCTCCACCGCCTCTAACCGGTCCAGCGTCGCCAGCAGGAGCCCCTGCAGGGCAACCCGCGGCCGGCCGGCAGCGCCCTTTACAAGATGCCGCCGTCATCCACTGGGTATCATGACATCTTGTCATCGCCCTCCACGTGGGTGCCCTACATGACGTCATCGCGCGATTCTGTGCATACGCTGTGGGGCCCACAGGCACGCCTCGTCAACCGGCTGCTTGTCGGGAAGCCACAACGGGGCGGCTCCCCGGCTTCCAGCTTCCGACCAGCTTCCCGGGCGGCCCCTGCATCGTGTCGCGCCCGCCCACCTGCAGGTCGTCCCTCTCGGCTGCCAGGGCGCACAGCTTCTCGGCAGCTGCCTCGCTCGCCCTGTGGGCATCGACAGCGAGGCGCGGGGGCCGCGGGTGCGGCGGCGGAGCGATCGGCGCGACAGAGGCTGCCGCCGCAGGGCGGCCGGCGACCTTGCGTGCCGGCAAGGGTGCGGGCTGGGTTGGCCAGCCGTAGCTGGATGGGCGAGGGGGAGCCCTCCCGACAAGCGTTGCCCCGCACCTGGCCAAAGCGTCCTCAGCCGCGCGCAACCGCGTGAGGGCGTCATCCAGTGCTAGGTCCCGGCCTGTGGCAGCGGCGGGTTGCGGGTGGCAGGCGGTGGGCGGCGTCAGAGGGCGCATCGTGGGCAGCAGATGGCGGTGCTGTCTTTTGCAAAAGAAGGCTTTTACGCGAGCGGTTAGTAGGGGCCGTGTGGAAGCAAAACTTTGACTCTGCTTTGCACTGCTGCACCGGAAGACGGGGAAGCCGCAGCCCGCTGTCGCGTCTCCAGCGCAGCCGTCGCAGACACACGCGCCGCCGCACGCCACGCGCCTGCACGCACCCTTGAGCGCCGCCCGCAGGCTGGCCACGTCGGCCGCCCTGTGCGCCGCGGCCCTCTCCTGCTTGGTGAGCTCAAGCTCAGCCCTCGCCGCCCGCTTTGTTGCCTCCGCCGCGTCCCGCCGCAGCTTGGCCTGCGGTTGCGGGCAGCATTATGACGACCGCGGGGGTTGATGCTGCGCTCAAGGGGTGGTGGTGCTGCTGGGGCATCAACGTGCGCGCGTGGTGGCGCTGCGCTCAAGCCCCGCGGTGGCGGGCGTTGCGTGATGCAGGCCAGCCGCCAAACCTCATGCCGACCCCTGCTCAAGCTGCGCGACGTCGCCTGATTTGAGACGAGCCGAGTTGTGTATCCAGCAGACTCGACTGGCGGATGCAGGCCGCGCTGCCCCCACCTTCTCCGCCGCCCACGCCGCCTGCGCCTCCTTCCACTGGGCCAGCAGCGACCCCAGCGGCGTGCCCCTCACGCTGCCGGGCCCGCCCGCCAGCGCCGCGAGCGCCGCCGCGGTGTCCGCCTCCGCCGCGACCAGCGCCGCAGACCCCCTGGCATCGCGCGGCCGCGCAGGGGGCTGCCGGCCGGGGGCGCGGGGGAGCTGCTGCGCTGCCCTGTGGCGGGAAGGGACCGTCGAGAGCGGGCGACGCGATGTAGCAGAAACGGCACGTTGACGCAATTCTTAGGCTCGTCGGCGCAACGCCTCACTGCATGGGAACCACCGCGTCCCCTCAAGCCTCATGCAGATCGCAGGTATGCAGTATACGGGCGCACCCACCTGCCGCCGCCGCCTCCGAGCCAGGGAGCCGCCGGCTGCGCCGGCCGCGCCCACGCCTGCTCGGCCGCCGCCGGCCCGGCACGCGAGCCCCGGCCGCCCGGCGGCGCGCGCTGCTGCTGCTGCTGCTGCTGCTGCCGCCATGCCCCTGCCGCGGCTGTTGCCCCCGTGTCCTCCCACTGCCGCCGCAAATCCAATCCCAGGTCACCTCCCGTTCCGCCGCGGCGGCCGCCACGGTCCCCGTCATCGCCGCTGACGTCATCAGAGGAGCCCTCCGACCGCCGCCGCCGCGCTGACCTGGCGGCGGGCGCGGTGAGGGCAGCCTCCACGCGGTTGCAGCGGTCCAAGAGGTCCCTCACCTCCCGCTTGTTCCTGAATGGGATTATACAAGTGATAAACAAAGATTGGTTGGGCGCGGATGAGCAGACACCCTGAAACTTGGGACTTTTGGGGCATGTTGAGATTCTTGTGTTTGGGCTGGGGGTGGCGGCGTGACAAGAGGCGTGCCTGACTGTGAGCCAGCTCTCGCAGGGGGTCTCGGCGGCGGCCAGTAGGGAAAGCGGGGATGTGCCTAAGCGCGGCGCATCCAACCACCTGTCAAAAGACGCCCATGTCGGGTCATCGGCTGCGTCCTGGGGTGTGTGCAAGGGGGCAACGACGCGCACAGCCCGCCGAGGCGGAGGGCCGGCCGCGGCGCGACCCCGGAGGTGGGGTTTTGGGGTGGAGGGGGCGGGGCAGCGACGCAGCGGCGACGCAGCAGCTAATGCAATTCGTGTGGTCGCTTGGGAGCCACGCGACCAGGGAAGGCCGGCGCGCGGCGCGGGTCGTCCGCCGCAGCAGGGTGTGCACACCTGTCGGTCCCTGTGCCGCAGCCCGTCGGCCCCTCGGTCAGGCCCCGTGCCCGCAGTCGCTGCTGCTGCGGCCTCGTCTGCCGCCGTCGGCGAGGCGCCGTCGAGATCGAGGTGCACCCCCAGGCGCGCCAGCCGCTCCCTTAGCTGGGTCAGGTCTACCCTTTCGCCCATGCTGCGCGGGCGGCCTGCGCCGTTGGCGCGGCGCGCGTCCCGTTGCGCGTGCTGCTGTTGCGTTGCGTAATGGCCACGGCACTGGTGTCACGGTGGTGCGTGCGTTCAATCTGTGAAACCGCGCTGAAACAGGTGATTCAACTGCAACGCGTCTTCTTCGCAACACTGCGCCGCGGCCTGAGAGTCAACATCGAGTTTCTGCAAGCGTTGCGAATACACTCACAAATAACAATACAACTCTTGATAGTCATTTCTAGATGTGTTTTGAGTCGCCAATCGTCGTTTCGAGGTTGGCTGCCCGTCAAACGCCCATCTGTCGGTGTGAGTGCTGTGCTGCAACCAAGCAAACTGCGCCCAGCCATGGCTATGCGCCCAGCCATGGCTACAGCAAGGCCTCGAGTTGAGAACCCTGCAGTGACATAAATCAGCGCAGTGAGCCAAGACCACTTGAAACTTGTACGTCATGGGGCCCATGAGTGGTGCATGCACGGTGCCACAGGGCACCCATGGGCGTGGGACCCCCAGGCTTGCAAGGCCACAGCAATCCGGACCCTACATATCAAACAACAGCAGCAGTGCGGCTTGACTCGTGCAGATTCCGCACAAAAAGATGCATGCTCAACACTGCTACCATGCACAGGGCTGCGCTGGGCATGGGTGAGTTGTGACAGCAGGCATGCGTGCCAATGACACACACGCCGCAGGCAAACGGCCCGGTAATGTTCTGAAACAAGGCGCTCGAGTGCTCATGGAGACCCTTTCTGGTTTGGCCGACGACAGCCAGGCATTAGTGAAAGACGGCAGGCAGAGCGGCAACCATCCTAGCTGAGAAAGCACCCTTGACACACCCGCCCCGTCCCAGCAGGCGAGCTGGACGTCCGGGCCAGCAAATGCTCGGCAGATCCGGTGCCGCGGCGCTGCGCAGCCAGTCGAGCTGGAGGGTCCGCGGGGTTCGCCAGGGGTGGGCGCGTGTGCATGGGGCCGCCGTGCATGCAGCATGGGCAGCACTCGGCCGAGCATCTCACTGAGCTGCGGAGGCGGGTGACGGGCCAGGGAGGGAGGCTGGGTGCAGAACCTTCTGGGGACAGGCTGCAGAGACGAAGATACGCGGCGGGCGCGACCCTCAGTCACTCGCACTCATGCGCTTTGTGCTGTCGCAGTGTTGCCCAGAGCGAGCGCCTGAGTCAGTGAAAACGGTTCACCCCACACACATCGCTCACCCGGCATCCTAAGTCCCGCTGGCACCCTCAATTGCCCTGGTGTGGAAGGCCTTTCTGCCAGTGCCGGGCTTGGATTTGTCGAATGCCCAGGCTCTTGCTGTTGTGTAATGCAGCGCGCCCAGGTACCGTCTGTTGCGCTTGCCACGCCACCGGTGTTGGCCACCTGCAAATCAGAAATGTGCGATGTCCAGTGTTCGAAGTGGCTGGACCACCTGGACCAGCAACTGGCCGGTGCAATCATCGTCGTGGGTCACTAACCGAGTGACTCTTCCAACCGCGATTCCGAGTCCAAGTGCCCGCCCACTCGGCCGTCCTTCGTCATTCTTTGCGTCTTAAATACCATAATGAACATCATAGCTTCATGTAACCGGGTGCAGCCTCGCACAGGCGCGCAGTGAACCCCTTTTGGCCCCTGAGCGCCCTTGTACGAGCGTGTAGGCCCAGCAGCGAATCAAATAGAACCCTAATAGAACCATGGCGTGGCCTGCAGGGCCCGGCGCGATGGGCCAGCGGCCCGTGCTCGCGCTGCTGCTGCTCAGCGCTGCGCCGTGGTCTTGCGCGGTGCGCAGCCCCGCGTGCCCCGGCGGCTGCATCATCGCGACCACCACGGTCCCCGACCGTGTGTGCGAGTGCGTCCATGAGCGCTGCTCACGCGCCGCCGCCGCGCCGGTCGCCGCGGCGCTCGCTGCGCTCGCTCCTGCCGACTCAGCGCCTGCTGGCGGCACAGGCGCCGCGATGCCGTTTTTCGCCCCCGACGGCCCTGCCGACGGCGCGCCAACGGGCGCCCCAGGCCCGCCGCCGCGCGCTGCGATCGGCGGCAGCGTCGTGCCGCCGCGCGCGGCACTGCCCGACAACTGCGGGTTCTGCGACTCTGGGCACAACACATACGCTTCCTTTGAGGATTGCAGGAGCAACCAGCAGAATTTCCTGCCGGCGGGGCCGGCGGCGGCCGCGGCCGCATACCCTCAGCTGGCGGCGACCCAGACGCAGGCAGTCGCCCGGCATGCGGCCGCGCGCCCGGCGCTCGCCGCGGCGCCGCTCGAGGGGGCCGGAATGCAGGCGGCAGCAATTGTGTGCCCTTGGCCGGTGGTCGCGCCGGGCGGCGACGGCGTGGCGCGCACGGGTTGCCCGGTGCGAGGGCGGGGAGATGCAGGGGCGAAGCGGCCTGGGGCCAGGGGCTGGTGACCCTCGCGTCTTCCTGTGTATCCTGGGTGTTTCGCGCCCTCCGGCTCAGTCGAATTGGGGTGGCTGCGAAGCATGTTGCTGCCGCCGCCCTGGGGACTCGCTAGCGGGCGGCGCCCATGCCACGATTTTGGGCACACCATGCCATGGTTTTCCTAAAGCATGCTGGACTGCCGCTTGTTCCTGTCACCAACCACAAACTGTTCACGCACCCGCTCCCCTGATGCGCCGCAGTACGATGCGACCGCCACCCCCACCCTGGTCAAATGGGAGACCCTCTACCCGGCCGCCACGTCAGCGAGCGACATCACCCTCCCCGCGGCGGCCGCCGTGGTCATCTCCGGATGCGCGCTGGGCGGGGCGCTGTCTGTCAGGTCGATTACGGTCCCGGCCGGCAGCAAGGTGAGGGTGTGGTGACGGAGGGCAGGTGGGGTGTTGGGGGCTTTGGGGGCTGAGCTTGGGGCCCTGTCAAGGACCTGCCTGGAGGGCTGGACAGGCTGCCAGGGAGAGCCCTATGGAGGCGCTGGTTGGGAAAGTTTTGGGACTCCAGTACGCTGCCGTGTGGGCAGGTGTGGGTGGGATGCAGGCCGCCGGGCCGGCGGGGTGGTGCCGGGCGCTCTGAGGCGGGGTGCACACCAGTTTCCTACCAGCAGCCTTGAATTGTGGCGTGAGTGTGGAAGGGGGAAGTGCTGGACCGCTGCGAGTGCCCTGTGAGCGCATCTGTGTGCGACTGGGACGAGGAGGCCGGCCGCCGCCTCGGCCCTGAGCCTCTCGGTGACGCAGCACGTCGTAGGAGGCCGATCGCTTTTCGATTTGCCGCGCTGCCACGCGACCCCAGCGCCCACAAACCGCTCGAACCAGCTACCCAAGAGACAGAGATCCTGCCCCGAACAAACATCAACTCTATAC
>NW_014012165.1:0-7519 GCF_000611645.1 Monoraphidium neglectum
CCCCACACACACACACATACACAAGCACAAGCACTCGCCCAACTTAAGCCGCACCCACCCTCAGCGTCGCAATCGTCCGCCTGTAGGAGGTTGTGTGCGCATACACGCTGCCCGACCGGTAGCTTCCCGGCAGCAGCCCCAGCTCCTCCACGTACCGCCGCCTCAGCTCCGCCCCCAGCTTGAGCGCCATGCCGTAGCCGCGCTGTGTCAGCGTGCCCTGCCGGCAGCCGCCCTTCAGGGGCGGAGGGGCGGGGTCGACCACGGGCGGGGGCGGCCCGCCGGCGCTGTTCTGAATGTCAAGGGTGGCGCCCGCGTAAGACTCGTCGCACTCCCAGTCGACGTCAGGGTAAAAGGCGGCGTTCAGGGGCGTGCGCGCGCCGTGGCGGAAGACGACCTGGGGTTGTGTAGACGGATTTGGATGAACCAAGGGAGGAGGGGGAGTGGGCAGGTGGGTGTGGAGGTGCTGGCAGGCTGGGTGGTCATTGCAGGTGTGAGGCCAGAGGCCATGATTGGGCCCCGGCGCGTCTGCACGCGTCGCCGTGCGGGTGCTGATTTGCTGCAGGTCCAAGCAGATTTCAGATGCTGCCGCTGACAGCAAAAGAAGATTGCACTAGCGGCCGCCGACCGCTGCGGGGGAGACCGTGTGATGCTGCTTGCTGCTAGGACACCTCGCCGCTCAGCACCAAGCGGGCGCCACGTACTCAAAAACGCTGCGCGCCGCCCGCGATATGCTCGCCACGAGCACGCCGCATGAGGCCTGCGGTGGCACGCACCTGCGCGGCCAGCAACTGTGCGCCGTGGCCAGGGGCACCCGCGGCACCAGGCGGGGCTGGGTCCCGAAGGGCATGAAGCTGCACGGCGCCTGCCTCCTCAAGCACGGCCCGGGCGGGGCCGCGCAGCGCCGACGCGGACGCAGGTACTAGGGCAGATGAGCAGAGCACCAGTGCCACCAGCAGCAGGGCCGCTGCCAATGCGAGCGCCGCCCGCGGCCTGGGGCGCGGCTCAGGCGTGGCTGACAGTGGCATGCAAGAGGGTGCAGAGCTCGGCAGTGCGCTGCTCGACCCCGTCCTCCTCAGGGTTAGTAAGTGTGGTGATCTACTCATTCGTGCCTCGCTGAGAGCCGGTGCTGGCTGGTGAGCCAATCAGTACAAGGTGCTTCAGCTACACTCTGCGACGTCCCGCATGCACGTGTAAACGGGACACGAACAATATTCATACGTCTTCAATGGTGGCGTTTTGCGTAATAATCCATCGTGGCCGTGCTTTGCCTATTTATTCGCGCCACTTGTGATCCGCATTTGGTGGCCAGCATTTGCATGTACAAGTATGTGATTGCGATGCCAAGTATACTGTAGAGATTGTGTGTGTGTGATTCAAAACCGCACGGAGCTCCTGGGAGACCGCTCTGTATGATGCTGCGCAGCATTGGACTGCGTCATGACAGCCCACGGACCTACTGCACTCATGTACGCAATGCCACACCGCTGTTTTCCTCACTGGAGCTGTTGCTAACGACTGCCGGATTCTGTCAAGGGGCACACCTTCGTGCTCGTACTTGGGTGCGGCCTGCATGAATGCAGGCATGGCAGAGCAGTTGGTGCCCACTCTGCGACGGTTGTGCCTCAGCGTGTGGCCGTTGGCATGCACCCCTATCATATCACGATCAATTCTCAACGCCAGCCGCATCACGGAGTTATGATGCCACGCCTTGTTGATGCTACAACTCAAGCGCTGCGAATTTCAAGTGGTTGCAGGGATGCATGCATTGCATGATTGTGCTGATAAGGGTGTGAGCGTGAACACTGGCACATGCACAAACCCGGACATGCACTTTGGTAGGTGTAGGCAGGCGTATCAAGAAGCGTGTTCACAAGGCACTCATCTTAATTCTCCAACCAGGCTGTCATACACGCGATGCGCGGCATGTGGTGGGGATGTTGTGATGATGCTGCAAGATGTTGGTATGTCCAAATTGCGTGGGCTTAGACGGCCCAGCTTGCGTTCGGGGTGCTTCCTTTTGGCATGCCGCTGGTGCGATGCAGACACTGCAGTGCTGACCTTCTAGATGGTCAGAGTAGAGGCAGCTGGGTTGAGACTGCGATGAGTCTATTACAGCAAATGCAACCGGGCTTCACAACCCCAGCCACGTAATTCCTGCTGGCTTGCTTGCCAAATATACACACATAGTATTGGCACAGCGCTGGCAGTTCAGACTTTGCAAAACTCACTTTTTGTTGACACACTGCTTTGTCACGCCGCCGGATTCCTCTGCCGGCCCCTTGACTAGATGTAATTCAGGGCCGATTCCCCCGCACCGAATTCCACTCATCCCCCAGACCAAATCACATGGAGCACACCAGCCAAGTTACATGCCGCACAACAGCCAGATAACATGCAGCACACCAGCCAGTACCCGCCACAGTCGTGCGGGAACCAAGACGTCAGCTTTGCTTGGCAGCAAGACCAGCGATCACATCAAAAATGTGATCGTCCAGCCATGCATGAATGAGCCCTCCGCCTGCTGCTGACCTCGTCCGTGTCGCCGGCGGCGCCAGCCTCCTCAGCCATCAGCTCCGGGTCCGACGCGTCCTCATCTGCCTCAGCCTGGCCGCCCAAGCACACCCCGCGGATAGAGGTGCTGGTCCAGTCGGCCTCCAGGATCTGCAGTAGCACGCGCCCGATGGCCGCCGGCACAGGCAGCTCAATGCGGCTGGGCAGGAGCGGCAGGCGCCACGCGTCTGCCATCCAGGCAGGCTGCGGCTGCTGCGCCGCTGGGGACCCGATGCAGGCGATGGCATTGTCGCATGCCAGATCCGCATCCACATGCGCCACGAACCAGTGCAGAATCTCAGACGACAGTCGCAGCACCGTTGCAGCGTGCGGCTGAGGCCGGGGCGCAACAGGCTGCGGTTTTGACGGCTTTGGCACATGCTGCTGCTCCTGCTGCTGGTGCTTCCTCTGCTTCCGCGCCTGCTGCTGCTGCTGCTGCTGCTGCGGCGGCGGCGGCGGCGGCGGCAGCAACGGGGGCTGCTGCTGCTGCTGCTGCTGCTGCTGCTGCTGCTGCTGCTGCTGCTGCTGCTGCTGCTGCTGCTGCTGCTGCTGCTGCTGCTGCTGCTGCCCTGGGTGCTGCTCCTGCTTCGGCGCCACAGACAGCACACACTCCTCACCTTCCCGGGGCTTGTCTATGTGCTGCGGAACAGCCTGCCGCCGTCGCTTGGTGGAGTTTGTGGTCACTGCAAAGATCTCTATGGCCGGAAACCCGCCTGTGCCTAGAGGCACGGCCTCACAGCTCCTCGCACTGCTGCGGTTGGCCTCTGTAATCCAGACTGTCCGCATGCGCGCACTGCCCGTGTGGGTGGGCGCGCGCTGCACCACTTCGACGACATCGCGCGCAGTCCTGACCCTGTACAGCTGCTCCGGCTGGGGCGGCCCGCCGTCAGGCACACCGCTGCCACGACGAGCTGGCGCCCGGCGTCCCACCAAAAGAGGCCGCGCTCCCCCGTGGCAAGCGACGTGTTGCCGCCAGTCTCCGCGACGGCCGCAGTGCTGCCGCTGCCTTCGGCGGGCGCGCCGCTGGCAGGCTGCTTGCCTTGCGCCGGCCCCGGCGTGATGAGGCGCGCCACAATCAGCGCCTCCCACTGCAGCCCTACCTGCCGCGCAGCGTCGGTTGACGCAAGCCAGGTCAGCCAGTCGAGGTGCTGGGACACGCTTGGCAGCGACCCCAGCTTCTGCCTCATGGCCCGCTGTCCAAGCTTGATCAGGGTGTGCGTGTGAGACCGCACGACCACCTGCTGTGGGGCCCCTGCGCCGTTGGCGCCGCGCTTGAAGCTCATATTGCGCCGGAGTGCTGCCAACAGCTCACTGCCACGGCTCCCAGGCCCCTGGCCTCCACAGCCTCCATTCCCACCGCCGGCGTCGCCGGCGTCGCTGCCATTACCGCCACACCCGCCGCCGCCGTTGGCACCCAAGCCATTACCAAAACCACCCGCGGCACCTGCTGCGGTGCAGGCTGACATAGCGGCGCGTTCGACGCCGCGCGCCGGCGCGAAGGCACTCAGGCCAGTCCTGTCGATGCCGCCGCTACCGTCCAGGTTCGGCAGCCTGTTGGCCGCAGCCCCGCCGGCGCCCTCATCGGCGCCCCGGCCGGGTGGACGCGGCGGGCCGCGATTGCCGCTGCCCTGCTCGCGAGCGCATTCGTGACAGCCGTCACCGTCCTCCTCCATGGGCTCCACTTGCTGCAGCGCCTCGCAGACGGCGCCACGGCTGCCATGGCAGCTCGCGCCGCGTCTCTCTGTGAACTGCATGGTGCGGTCTTGGCGTCGATCCTTGCAGCGTCAGCAGGGGCGCGCAGCGATGCCGCACCACCGAGCGGTCAAGCCCCTGCACTTAATAGGCATACAAGATTATTTCAGCAAACAGCTAGGCTGTTCAGAGGGCTGAAGCTGCAAAACGTGAGCGCCTGAAGGGCCGCGTCAGTGCAGATCCGATCAAGCTGCTGATAGTGATCACTACGTAGTGTTACTCGTGGTTTCTCATACGACTCAAACCCTGCAGTCCAAGGGGCTTTGCCCTCACGGAACCTTGAAGACAGCCGGGCCAACAGCTTGTGCTGCCCAGCACGCTGCAGCCGAGCCAAGTCGCTGTGGTTGTTTCTGTTGTGGAAAATAAATTCTAGACTGTGTGCATAGCTCGAAGCTCTGCCGACAAACCCCTCCGGTTTCGTGACCATGTGGCCGATTGCAATGCGATCCAATGTTTGACTGTTGGTCAAATGCACAGGGCGATACTGTTGGCTGGGAAAATCCCAATCAGTGCGACAGGACACAAAGTTGAGGTTGCATTGAATGGGGCTACACTAGCATGGGTTCCTGTGTATACACATAAAACACGCAGCAAGTGCACGCGAACAGTGGGCAAAGCGGTGTGACAGATCAAAAGGCTAAGGAGCGTTGTCAGGTGAAGTGACATGCCACCAAAACAACGCTGTCCTTGCCTCCAATCACCCACGACCACGCTCAGCTGGCAATCCGGGTGCACCCGCGCTGTGCCTGAACCTGAGGTTGAGTAGGCTACTCAGCCAAGGCCTGGCCGGGGTGGTGGGGCGCCCGCCCTGCATCAGCCTGGCAGCACCCAGCGGCACATGTGAATAGTCAAGGCTGACCCATGGGGGTTATGGCGTAAGCCTAAGCCTTGTTTTGGGCGGCCCCTGCAAAGGACCTGGACACCCCACGGGTAATCCCAGCATTTTTCAGCCTTGAGCGTGCAGGCAGGTGCACCGGGTGAATTTTTGGGCCCGACTTGCAGCCGCCTCCCAGTGGTGCGCCCTCCGAGTAAGGCAGCGGGCAGAAAGGGCTCGCACCTCTCCACGCCTGCCGCCCGAGATGAAGCTGCACCTGCATGCCCTCCTGCTGATACACGCATGCTTGCCTGCTGTGCGGAACGCGGCGGAGCCTTGAGGGAGGCTGCACGGTGGCACTGGTCAAAAAAATCCCGTCAAGACAAATAATTTTGCATGTGCATGGTGAAGCATGAGATCAAGTGTTCAGCTGCTGTATTGATATGTGTGTCTGACCTGACCTCACCACCACCTGCATGTGTGTGGGGTGCGTGCGGTAACACCAGCTGTATCCAAAACAGTGAAAGCCATTGCATGCGTGTCTGCTCAGCATCACGGCCGATTGAGATGTTGCACAGACCCCCACGTTGTCAACTTGCAGTTGTTACTCAACTTTTGCACCTGACACGCAAACAGCAATTGACAATGTGCACGCTTCATCGTGGTCAATGGTGCTACCATCCGAGGTCAACTGCTGTGACGCTTCATTCACTGCACAGAAAGTGAGTTGTCGTCGCCCTGCGCATCTCATTCCCCCCTTGTGCAGCAACATGACTTTCTGCATCATGCTGCAGAGGGGATGGTAGCCTGACGCCGTCGCGTAGTCAAACTTGCGTAAAGCAAACAATTGATGAAGACAGCTGCTGCTGCCTGAACCTGGAGGCACACACATCTCCCATGCCACCAGCTGCAAAGCTGCGGCGGCGACGCCCCCACCGATTGAGATCCCGCGGTGGCCTCGCCACCTGACAGGGTGTAGCCGTCCATACCCCTTTCTAGCTAGCAGGATTGCTCCCACTTCAGTCGGTGCATCATTGCCCCACACCCGCACCCTCCACCCGTGGCGCCAGCGGCCCCGGGGCCGCCCTCGCCTGCAGCCCAGGCCCACCCTCCTCCGCCCCACCTGCCTCCTCCCCCCTCCAGCTGCCCGCAGCACCGGGTGCCCCCGGCCCCGGGCGCTGGCCGGCGGCCGCGCCCCCTCCCTTGTCCAGAACCTCTCGATGAATCGCCTCAACCGCCGACGCCTTGTGCGCGCCGGCTGGGGCGGCCGGGACCCGAACGCGGGCGTCCCGCTGTGGCGCTGTGTCGTCGTCCCCGCCCAGGGCCGCCGCCAGGGACGGGCCCTCGACGGCTGCACGCGGTGGCGCCGCCGCCGCCGCCGCAACGTCCGTCGCGGCAGGCAGCGGCTGCTCCCGCCCAACGAGCGTGTCGCTCTGGCGCAGCTGTGCCGCCTCCTGCGCCGCCATGAGTACCGCCTCTGCCTCTGCTTCGGCCTCTGCCTCATCCAGCGTCAGGCGCGGCGTGCGCGGCGCCATCGGCCCCGGCTGCACGTTGGCCGCCTCTCCCTCGTCCTCCTGCTCGCTAGTGAGCGGCGCCGCCGCCGTCGGCGCCGCTGCGACGACCGGAAGCTCCGCAGCGGCGGCGGCGGCAGCTTCCGCGAAGCCGACGTGCAGGTCTTTGGCCCGCGGCGAGGCTTCGCGCCCTGGGTAGGCCAGCGCCGCTGCGCGCGGCGTCCCGGCGGGGCGCTCTGCTGCCTCGAGGGCGGCAGGGCGCTCCAGAGGCTCCTTGAAGGGGTTGGAGGGGATGGGGGCCGGCCGGCAATGCAGTCGTTGAGGACGATGTGTGGGCGAGCAGGCCCAAGCGTCCAGGTATGGAGATGCGGGAAGTATGTAGTGTGTCAATGTTAGATTGCTGGGAGCCTGGGAGGCACAGCAGTCAGTGTGCAGGGCTGTCGGCAGCAACTCCAACCAACGCAGCTCAAAATCGAAAGCAAGGCACCCAAAACAACCCGTCGCAAAAAAGCCCCGCATACCCACACACCTGCTCCTGCACCTGCACCTGCTCCTCAACCGCTGGCTCGGCCTGGTTGGGCAAAACCTCCTTCGACCTGCGCCCCGGGCTCCTCCCAAACACGCCCCTCAGCCGCGCGCCCAGCCGCAGCCCCTTGTGCCCCTCCGCCACCTCCCCCGCCGGCGCCGCCCGCGCCTCGCGCGGCGGCCGCCCCTCCAGCTCCGCGCTGCCCGCCCGCGCCGGCGGCGGCAGGCGGACAGGCAGCGCGACCGGGCGCATGGGCGGCGACGCCGCGGGCGCGGGTGCGGGCGGGGGCGCGGGCGGCGCCAGAGCAACCTCCTCCTCTTCGTCCTCCCGCCGCTCCGCCGGCGGCGTTGGCTGCAGTTGTGGCGG
>NW_014012165.1:7993-14401 GCF_000611645.1 Monoraphidium neglectum
CCGCCGCTCCGCCGGCGGCGTTGGCTGCAGTTGTGGCGGCGTGCGCGTGCGCGCGGTGCTGACGGTGGTCCGGGGCGCCGGCGTGGGTTGGCGGGCCAGCGCGCGCGAGGGAGCGCCCTGGCAGGGGGTTCAGGGTTCAGGCACGGCAACCCGTGAGTGCGGCGGCCGCGGGAGGTGGGGAGTGCAGCAGGAATAGCCTAGCGTTGACACCCCAAAACTCTGCCTGCTGCTTGCGCTGAGCCAGGCATCTGGGCGCTGCCTGGGGCGGAAAAACCAGTCCCAACCCACTCCACCCCGCCACCCACCGCCTGGCCCGCCTCCCTGGCGGGCCCCTCCGCGGCCGCCGCGGCCGCAGCTCCCTCGGCCTCTCCCTCTGCCACGCCCTCCACGCCCTCTGCGCCGACGGCCGCGCGGCTGCTGTCCAACGCCACGTGTCTCGGGGCAGGCGCCGCAGCGCCCGCCGTCCGGTCCACGGCGTGGAGGGCGGCACCCGCCGCGCCGGGCCCCTCGGCCCTGTCGAAATGTGGCGCAGGCGCAGGCGCGGCGGCTGCTGAGATGCCGGCGGCGCCGGCGGCGTGTGGCATGGCTGCCTGCAGGAGAGCGGCCTCGTGTGCTGCGATGTGTGACAGTTTGTGGACGGCGGCCTGCGCGCACAGCAGATCAGGGGAGAGGGAAAGAGAGACACGGGGTTGGGCCAGGGTAGGGCTGGACACAAGCTGGGTCCTGCAAGGCTTGCGGGGTCGGCATCAGTGGAACTTCGATAGCAGGCAGATAGAGGGGGAGAAAGTGGGTGTAGGTGTGTGCGCATGCATATGAAGGGGGTCTGACCGCATCATCCAACACTGGTGAAGATTCGTGGCCGCTGCGATGACACAGTCAATGGGTGGCAACACCCCCCCCCTCCTGCCCTGGCCGAACACTGTCCGCCCAAGTACAATCCTCACAGCGCTTTGCAAACGCAAGGGCCTGCCAACCGCGTTCACCCGCACCGGCTGCACCAAATAGTGGCAAGTTCCTAACCACACCGCTCGCCCATCTGCCACCCCATATAACTGTCAAAGAAGCTACACCCACCCACAGCAATCACCACGCTACATACAGGCCGCGCACAGGGCTGCTTGATCCCTCCCCCTCTGCCCTTGAACAAAACACACGCATTCTCTAACAACAACAGCCAAAACTCACCCTCATGCCTTCCGCCTCGCGCCTCGCCGCCTCTGAGCGCCGCTCCTCGGCCCCCGCACGCCCCCTCAGCCCCTCGGCGCGCGCTGACAGCGCGGCCACGTCGCGCAGCGCGGCGCGGCGCGCGGCCGCGAGGGACGTCAGCTCTGACATCAGTGCAGCCTCCCTGGATCGTTTTTAGGGAGGGGAGAGGGAGTTCAGCGTGCGTGTGTGTGTGTGGGGGGGGTGGTCAGCGGCCGTGTCGATGGGTTACCAATAAGTGAGTTGCAAGTGACCAGCGGCTGCTTAGTGGTGGGAAGATTGGAAGTTTGGCAGGGCAAACGCGACACATGCATGTGGCGGATGGTGCTAGCCCCGCCGCCATCCTGCAAATGTGCGCGTGCTCAAAGATGGGATATTTCAGCTGGTGAATGTGCGCGCGCCGTCGCACCTCTGTGACAGAGCGCGTCCCTCGCCCTCTGCGCGGACTGCGTCCGCTACCGCTGACGCCAAGCGGGCCAGCTGCGGGGGTTGCGGGGGTTTGGAGTGCATTGGAGGCGTGGAGCAGGCTGGGGGGCTAGATCGCAATCAGCTAGTGGACCGGTGACCAGGAACGGGCCTGGTTGGGCGGCCGCGGTTCGGTTGAGAATGGGAGCGGTCCAGGGGGAAAGGGCGTCTGTTGACACTCGGCTTCCAGCTCCTCCCGCCCTGGGCGGGCAGCTGCCCAGGAGCCGCGGTCAGGAGAGGGGTGCCCGCTCACATCAGGGGCGTTGTTGCTGAGCCAAACGGTTCCGCGCGCAAGATCTGAATTGCTGGCAACTCAGGAGGCCCATGCCACAGGACCCCAAGAGCAAGTTGAGTTGAACCCCACCACCAGAACCCGAAAAAATAGCCAGCCCTGCCACAGACCCACCGTCGCCTCCTCCTCGGCACGCAGCCGCTCCGCCGCGCGCCGCGCCGCGTCGGCGCCGTCCTGCGCCGCGCGCAGGCGGCCCTCCACCTCCTGCAGGGCCGCCGCCGCGGAGCGGTGGTCCGACAGGATGGCTTCGGCTGGAGGGGTGGGGGTGGGGGGCCATTCACAAGAGAGGTGGGGATAAGTGGCACGCCGGGCGTCGGCAAAAAAATGTGTGAGGACTCGTAAGATTGCTGAGTGTTGATGGGGGTGGGGAGCGGACATCAGCAGGGGGCTGGAGAGACTGGGGGTAGTTTGGGGTTTGAGGGTCAAACCCATATTTTGGTTTTTGCGAGGGGAGTGGCTAGCGAGGGAGGGGGTCTGTGCACCCCAGGTCAATGGGGGGCTAGCCGCGGCCCCAGGTGGTCGTTGGGCAGCTTCCATTGGGCTGGCAGGGTCCATGGGGTGAAATTGTGCCCAGAGTGACCCCCGATCCCCTGCCTCCATCGTCAGCCCAGCCCTGGCCCACCCCGCAAAACACGACACCAAACCAATCCCAGCCTACCCTCGGCTTCCTGCAGCCGCGCCCCCTCTATGGCGGCGGTGGCCTCGTCCCTCCTCCGCTCCGCGTCCACCATCTGCGCCCGCAGGTCAGCCAGCCGCCCCTCAAGCTCAGCCACCGCGGCGCGCAGCGACGCCAGGCGCTCCTGTGGTTGATCGGGGTGTTGGTGGGGTTATAGATGGGGTGGTGGGTTGGGTTGTTAGTGGGGTTGTTGGTGGGGTGTTGGGTGAGGTTTTGGGTAGGGTTTTGGTGAGGTTGTCTTTGGTAGAGACCACTGTTGGTGGACAGGGCGCTTGGGGGGCACAGCACGGCCCAAGGGGCGGTCGATGTCCAGACGCAGGGTGTGCGGCTGGGGGCAACGGGGCTCGGCGGAATGAGGAGAATGAGGTATCTGGATGCAACTAGCAAGGAGGATTAGGATCAGGATTAGGATTGTTACAGCGTCCCGCGGTCGCCCGCTCCTGGAGCCATCCAGGCTCATGGGACTGTGCAGTAAGTAGATGAGTGCCGTGCGTCACGCCGCAGTGCAGTCATTGTCAGGTCGACATAAGCACTCCAGGCTGAGTCATGACACCAAAAGCGGGTCGCCGCTTTGCGCAACGCGCAAGCCTGAGGAACGCAAAGCAGCGACAGTACTTGGTGCCGGCACACGCGTCTCTGGACGATCGAGCGCAGCTTGAAACCGATTGGATAGTGCGGCTGCAGCGGGCAGGCGGCCTCTGCTCCGCCATCAAGTGATGAACGCATCGCTGCAGAATGCAAGTAAGTAAGGACGGCGCCCGGCGGCCAAAAATCTTGTCACTCAAAGCCCCAGCCGGCGCCTCGTCCCCAGCCGGGCACGTCCGCCCTGCAGAAGCGTTTGCAATCGCCACCTCTGCGCATGCAACAGTCGCAGGCCCGTCTTTATTCCACTAGCAGCTCTGTGCTGATTAATGGCGCCCAGTTGGGTGCCGAACCAAATCAGGACGGAAACAGGCAGAGACAACTCAGACGCACGCCACCCCACACGACCCCTCCCCACAAAACACGCACGCGCCATAGATGTAAGCGCTTGGCGCCCCAGGACTGCGCCACTGAGCGACTCTGACCTCCCGAAAAATGACCCTGAATTCCCCGAAATCTGCCGCCCAGCCCAGCCCACCCGCGTACCATCAAACACTGGTCAACCGCAGTGTCAACAACTTTCAACCCGGCCCCGCTACGAAGCAGCACCATCCGCCCACCCTGGCAGCCTCTCTGTTGCCCCTGGCCATGTCGGCCGGCGGCCCCAGCTCCCCGGCGCGGGCAGCCGCGGCCTGCTCTTCGCGCCGCAGCTTGAATAGCTCCGCCTCGGCTGCGAGGGGTGCGGGCAATGACGGGAGAAGTGAGGGCACGCCGACGGGGTGGCGCCTCAAGACTTTATTTCAAGGGGGCCGCTCGCTTCCCCTGGAGATGGAGGGCATCAGGGGTGCCAGACGCTTAGGACATTGTGACTTGCCGGCGTCTTGATTGGGTCTTGTCCTGCAAAAGCTGTCAGCGCCACTTCCGCTGCCGCAACACGCACCCGGGGCCCTGCCACCGCCGCCAAACTGCACCCTGCGCGGATCACCCTACCGACTAATCACATCGCCGCAACGGGGGGCAACCGCAGGGCACGACGGACAATGATTCGTGCAGGACCTCCCATCAAAGCACGCCAGCCAGGCGGCACGCTGTGCGATGGCACCTCCCCATCGTCCCAACACGCGAGCCGAGCCCCGCCGCGCACAGTACGCACCTTGCTCGAACGCGCGCGCCGCCTCGTCGCGGCGCCCCCTGAGCGCCGCGCCCTCCGCCTCCAGGCCCTGCGCGAGGGACAGCGCCTGCAGCCTGTCGGCCTCCAGCTCAGCGCCGCGGCCCTGGGCGGCCTGGGGGTGACGCAGGGCAGTGGATGGTGTCGTGTGCGTTGGCGTTTTTGGGTGGGTGGAACGGGTGAGAGTCTTATGTGCCGATGATGGGGTTGGCAGTGGCTGTTTCTTTGGGGGGGGGCGGCGCGTGCCCCCGTGTGGTTGGGGGGCTGGGTGAACAATGGTGGTGAGGGTTGTGGATCAGCAGCTAGAAAGAAGGTAGGGTTGTATTCAAAAATTGGGTAAGACAGGTGTGCACTGGAGTGCGTTGAGGCAGATTTGTGTGCAACCGACCAAGGAGGTAGGAACGTCACCCACATGGGCCGTCCGTGCATCGGCACCACCGGGATCGTACAGTTGACTGGCCGATCAAAAGGTGAGGTGGCTGCAGCAGGGCTGGGCCGGCAGGCTCTTACTATAGAGGCAGCACGCGAGGTGCAGCGCGCGCAGCGTGATGCGCGGCGTGCGCCGAGGGGCTGTTGGCCTTTCTGTTGGGTCCAACAGCCCCTCTGTGCACTGATGGTGAATTGCTGCTGCGGCAGCGAAGTGACGCCTCGCCGCCTTTGGCGCCAACGAGGGCAAGCTGCCTGCCTCGCTTTGCGCTATCCGGCAGTCAGTCAGGGGGGCGGACGCCCCGGCTGGTTGGGTCTTTGCAACAACAGCTGTGACCCGACCACCGAACCACCCAGCCACCCAGCCAACCAGCCACTCAAGTGTCCTGCCATCCGGCAACCCAGCCAGCCATACACCCAAAGCCCACACGTGCCCAGCAGCCTGGCACCGCTGGCACTGACAAGTCGTCCCCGCCGCTGCGTGCGGCACTGCCCAAAGCCCCCAACCAAGGCCCGACATTTGCACACACACACACACACACACACACACGCGCGCGCGCGCGCGCGCATGCACGCACGCACATACATACGCTCAAGTCACTCAACCCCTACGGAATCACACCAAGAAACGTCAGCCTGTTTTTCACCCTCCTGCACTGCAGAGCGACAGCACATTCCACCCTCCTGTGCTTCCACAATCCTGCCGACAAATGATCCCACATATAAACGGCATACCCACCCACCTCCAGCTCAGAGTTCATGTCCCTCTCCCTCTCTGCGCGCAGCATCTCCCCGCGCTCCTTTTCGGACGCAGCGATGGCCAGCGCGTCACCCTCCTCCTGGGGTTACGCCAGAGTGGACGGGGGGCGGGGGGGCGGGGGGGCTTGGAACCAGGATGTTTAAAAGGGCACTGTCTAAATAGTTCAGATGTAATAGGATTGAATATCGATCAGAGTTGCTGGACGAGAGGCCCAATGAATTGATGGTCTACAGCAGCAAGACCCAAACACAAGCGTGTAGCATGATTGTGCACGGACAACGGCGGACTCATGTCGGGCTCTCGCGTAAAGAAAAGCACACGGCGTTAGGGACACCAGACCTGCAGCCGCCGCGCCCTGTCCCTGTGCGCCTCCGCCTCCTCCCACAGCCGCGCCGCCGCCGCCTTCAGCCCCGACTTCTCCCGCACGAACGGCGCCCGCTCCTCCCCCGCGCCCGCGGGCGCCGCGGCCGCGGCCGCGCCCTCTCGCGCAACCCTCCCCTCCCGCGCCGCCCCGGCGGCGGACGGCCCCGGCTCGGCCCAGCCGGCCGAGTCTTCAAGGCGAGGCCTCATGGATGGTCTCAGATCGTCCAGCGCCCTCGCCGCCGCCGCGTCCCCATCCCCCAGGCACGCCTCGCACACCGGCGGCACGTCGGCCGCCGCCGGGACGTCGTAGCCGCCGGGATCGGAGAAGCGGCCGCCGCGCGGCGGCGGCGGGTCCTCATCAGATCCATCGTCCTCGTCATTGGGGCCGCGGGTGCGGGGCCGGCCGCCCCCGAGCGGGGCGCCGCTGAGCCCACTACTTTCCGCCCTCGCGGCCGGCGGCCCCGCACCAACAC
>NW_014012164.1:0-12938 GCF_000611645.1 Monoraphidium neglectum
CGACCACTCGGCGCACGACGCGCTGTTCCCTTGGCACCCCGTCACGCGCGCGCGGCGCGTGCTCTCCGACGTCTTGTCGCGGGCCGCGCTCGGCGGCACGCACGGCAAGGGCGGCGCCGCCGCCTGAAACCCGAAAGCCCGCCCCGCCCCCCCGACGCGCCCGGCCCGCCGGGCTGCCATTTCCTGCATCGCCCTGCGTCCGCCCTTCGTTTTCCGACCTTGAGTCGCCCTTCTTTTTCCCACCAGCTGACCCTGCCGCAGCTGCGGCTTGTCGCCGCTGCTTCCTAATCATAGCCGCCGCCGCGCGCCCCCTGAGGGCAGCCGGACGGCCCCGCCTCGCCGAACCCACCCACGTGCCGCGGTGCAACACCCGCGGGGCGGCATGCGCCCGCGCGGCTGCATCCTGAACGTTGACCGCTGCGGCGGCGGCCCCCCATGCGGGCACCGTCGCGGGCACCCCGAGCTGCGCCGATTGCACGCGCGCTTCTCATGCGCGGCCGACTGGGCCGTCAGCCCCGCCACGCAAACACCCGATGCAGGCTGTTTTGGCTGCATTTAGTCGTGTGTTGCAAGGGGGGGGGCTTCCACCCTGAATTTGGTGGGGTTGAAAAATCCCCCAAAAAACCAACACTGCGGGCTCCGGCGCTGGCACAAGCGACCGCCCACCGAAGAGCCCGCGCGCGCGCCGAAACGGCGCTGCGAAAGAGGGACCCCCTCGCATCACCCCCCTTAAACACTGGCAGGGCGCCCCGCAGGGCCGCTCGGAACGCACAACACTGCTGCAAACGCACGCCGCGGTCATACGCGCCGCAACAGCATGATAAGCCTACCGCAGCCCTGGTGCTGCGTCCGCGCCCTGCCCTGTGATGCCTTCTTCATTCCTGTTGCTCGTCCTTTTTTGAAAACAAACGGCAGTTTCCTGCTGCCAGCCAGCGTGTTTGACTTGCCGCACTTCTTTCATCCCCCTGAAAACTGTAATCGGATGTTTTGGAAACGAGATTTGCTGGCCGTGGCAGCGGGTGGGTGTCATTTGCTGGGCCTGTTGCAGCCAGTGAAGCGGGGCGGGCGCAGGGCGACGAGACAGGCAAGGGGTGTCTGAGCTGACCCAGAGGGTAGGC
This sequence comes from Monoraphidium neglectum, assembly GCF_000611645.1. NCBI lineage: Eukaryota > Viridiplantae > Chlorophyta > Chlorophyceae > Sphaeropleales > Selenastraceae > Monoraphidium > Monoraphidium neglectum. The sequence goes on from NW_014012164.1 coordinate 1,119, forward strand.
CGGGATTTTTTCTAGTTTGAGATACTGACAGCTGCACATATCAACATCTCACTGCCTATGTCGCAACGAGGCGTGTGGGGAATGCACATAACACGGGGTGCGGTGCGGTGCGTCGCGCGCTGCGACGGCCGGCGCATGGTTGCAGTCCGAAAGGTGGGGTGGCCATGTGAATGTCATTCCTGTATCGCTGGGGCTGGGGGCGGGTGTGAACGCCCCAGAAAACGCTGATTCGAGGCCCGCACATTCCACAGCCTCGCGATGTTTACCAATGTCTACTATTTTATCGCTTCAGGGGTGCTGGGGCCGACGACGTGCCGGGGCTCACCCTGGGCGCATGTGGCCGACAGGTCAGGCAGAAGTTGGGGCCAGATAGCCACAAGGGCGGCAGCAGGAGTGCCACGGCGGGGATGCTATGTTGTAACATTGCCATGAACCGGTGAAAATGAGAGTGAGGCCGTCCTGTATGATGGCAAGAACACTGACTCTATAAGGGCACCCCGGAAGCGCCTACAGCGATGCGGACCGGGGCTGCTGCCGTCAACCACTCGCTGCGCCGCCACAAAAATCCTCAGGACACCAGGGGTCGACCCTTGACTTTAATACATTGGAAGTTTGCAACGTCACAATCAATCACATCGTTCAACAGATACATTTCACTTTCTGCGCCTCAGCTCTCGCAAGTCAGCCACCCACGGAACTCGTCTCCGCAAGCAACACATCATGGCCGCTCTCATGGCTCGCAGCATGGCTACCGTCAAGCCCAGCATGAATAGGGCTGTACGCAAGCCCCGTGCGCCTGCCTCTCGCCCCCTGAGGATGGTGGTGCGCGCCTCGAGCACCTCCAAGAGCGGAGTCGCGCAGGTGTGGGCGTGGTCGGCATGGCATATTCTGTATTTATGACATTCGTAGCAGGCACACAGGCATGCATCTATGCCGCGCGAACGGCGCCAGCGCCGGGCGCAGCGCGCCGCTGTCCTCTCGTTCCCCGTGTTCGGAGTGAGGCATGCTGCAGGGGCTTGGCAGCTGCACCTGTGCGATGGTGGCCTCCTTGGTCACGGCGGCCCAATACCTGTTGCCCACCCCAGCCAGCAAACCCCACAATCGCAACACCTGCGCCCCCAACCCCAGTTCGCCGACTCCATCGGCCTCCCCACCGGCGAGGGTATCTTCGGCTTCCGTCCCTTTGCCGAGGTACGCGCTTCTGCCACCCTGCTCTGCCACCCGCCCCACCCCCCCTCTCCGCTCGCATGCCCCCGCACGCTGGACCAGCAATCAGGTAGCCCCCGCCCGCTTTGCCAAGCCTGCCCGTAAATTTTCAAATTTTCCCGCTCTGACCCCCCATCACGTCGCCAGGTTTGGGTCGGCCGCCTGGCCATGATGGGCTTTGTCACCTCAATCGTGGAGGAGGCCACCACCGGCCAGGGCACCCTCCGCCAGATCGGCCTTGAGCCGTCCCCCGGCCTGCTGGCCGGCCTGCTGGGCGTGCTGGGCGTTGCCCTGGTTGCGGGCACCGCCTCGACCGCCGTCAAGCTCGCGCAGAAGAAGATGACTGCTAAGTGAGAGCGAACTCTTGTCTTGGGGGCCGGGAACGCTGTGGTCTTGAGTGTCAAGACAGGGCTCTTGTGTTGTCCCTGCCCTCCTTGTTGCGGCGAGGATGCTGCATGCCACACGCGTCGTTGGAAGGAGCCCGGGTGTGCGCCCGCCGACGAAGCGCCGCATCGCCATTGCTCTGACCTGTGCCTATTTCTCAATCTGCCCCACTTTTCCTCAAGGGACATCGCCCGCTACAAGAACTTCCTGGGCCTCAACAACGGCAACGATTTCATCGAGGCCGCCAATGCCATGAAGGTGTGCTGCAGGCAATCCTGCTGCGTGTGCCTTGCGTGTGCAAGGCAAGGCATGATCATGTACATGTGCGCAGCCCTGTAGCTTGGGTGGTGGACTTGCAACCAACCACGCTTGCGACGCTGTAGCGTCACAGGCGGACAGGCGACCAACTATTGGACGTGACGCCTTGTTTGTCCAAACGAGCACGCAGCAGATTGACCGTGTTGACCGCAACCCACCAACCTTCTGCAGCGCAAGGGCGACTTCACCACCCCCGGCAACGACCTGGCGGCGATCGCCGCCGCGAAGGCCGCGGGGTCGCCCGCGGACGCGTTCCTGTCGACCTCTGAGGTCGCCGAGGGCTCGGCCGCCGCGGCGGAGATGAAGGCGGCTGACAGCGGTGTGCTGACCCTGACCAAGGAGCAGGAGGCCGCGCAGGTGTGTTGCTGGTTACTGTGTGGTGTGCACGGGGTTGGGGATGATGCCTACCACCCGAGGGAGGATACTATGGAGTAGAGTTGAGGGGTTGGCTGATTTTTTGGCGCGCCTGCCACCCTTGACGCCACTGTGTGACGGGCCAAGTCGGCGGCACGTGTGCAGCAAAATGCTTGAGGGTTGAGGAGTGAACCCATCTTCTCTCTCACATCACGCCGTATATCACGCCGAAGGTCAACGCCGCCTTGGCGGAGATGAAGGCCGGCAAGACTGCCGGCCCGGCTGTGTCGCTGGCGGCCAAGGCAGATATTCTGGAGGAGGCCCAGTTCAGCGGCAGGTGCGCCCAGGCTTTGCCGGCGCAGCACGTTGCTTGCGCGGCGTGAGCCGATGCCGGCAGTTGTGCATGTCCATGTACCTGCTCTTGTCAAATATAGGAATTGTCAAAGGTTGGGCTCGAGCGTACTGCAAGATGGATGTGCACAGAGACCCTGGGGCTGTGTGCAGCAACACCACAAAAGAAGCGTGCATTGCTTGAAAATCTTGTTTGTTTTCTGTCTTTGTTGTGTTCACTCAGCTGACTCGTCTGCTCTTTCTCTCTATCTCGTCGCGACGCCTGCAGCTTTGAGAAGCAGTACGCGCGGGATGTGGAGCTGACCAACGGCCGCGCTGCCATGCTGGGCTTCCTGGCGGCTGTCCTTGTTGAGGCTGCCACTGACAAGGGCATTATCATGCAGGTGGGCAGGGGCAATAATCGCAATAGCACTTATGCAATGATCACATTAGAAAGCGTGAACTGCTACTGGGGTGTGTCGATTTTGTGTTGGTGTTATGCTTGTGCCTCTGTTTTGGGGGGTGTTGGCTGTGAAAGCTGCCTCGAGAGTACCGTGCGTGCTGTTGTACCTGCAGCTTTTCGGGTTGAGTGTTTTCGGTGTTGCTCAAGGACCGGTGCTGACTTGTGTCCTCTGCTCGCCCCTTCTTGTTCAGATCATCATGTGGCTCAAATTCTCCGGCTTCCTGGGCGCTGCCAGCGGCTTCTGATCTGAGTTCGAGTGTTCACTGCTGTGACAGACTCGCAAGTCACATCTGGTGGGGATGCTGGATCGGCACACACGCAATGAGAGAGAATTACTCGAGTGAATGTTGGTTTGGCGATTCTCGATACGTGCTGCAACACTCGCACGCGCCCTACTGACTGGTTGTGATTCTGGCGTGAGGCTTCTCCCAACTCCTGGTTCACGAGATTTTCCACCCCAACTCCTTGTTTCAAGTTGTGTGTTTGCATGTGGCTTGTGTGTTCATGTCGCTCTTTTTTCAATGAGCAGCAATTGCTGCCATTGGTGGAGTTGTTCTGTGGTTGTGGGGGCGCTCTCATTCAATCAGCAGGGCTTGCATGCCAATTGATGCAGCCCGCCTGCCTGTTGCCAGACCGGTATGCCCTTCTTGCTGTACCCAACACAACATCGTGCATTTGTGTAAGCCATGAAATGGAATGGTTGTGCAGCTAAAACAGCAGGTCGTTACCCTCCGCAATGAGATTGACGGCTGATTGGATGCAAGGTGAAGTCTCACTGCTATCTACCTGACAGTTAAGTTGCACATCTCACTGCACAGTTGCATGCCAAGATGGCATGTTGTGCAAAGCATTTATATGTGATGTTCCTAGAGAGTTGCTGCTATCTTGTTTACATTGTTTTACGGACAAGTGCTTTGTGGCACACACCACCGAAAAGCCCACAGGCGCAACCTGCTTTCCACAACATGTTGTGTTGACATTGTTCCCACCAACTCACTTGCTCACTGACACTTCCAATACTCTCCATTCCACACCACCCACCGCATTGCGCACTTTGCAATGCTCTCTTCTGGCATTCCCGTAAGCAGCTGTGCAAACACTCTTTTACGAGGGATTCCTTTCAGCTAGTGTGTCCTTCAACTCAAGTGTGCTCGGTGACCTTTGTGTTTAACAAAGTCTTGCTGACAAGCTAGCTTGCAATGTGCCTGTGCCTTCTGATATCTTCCTTGGTCTGTGGATCAGGTCTTGTTCTTGTGCAACAGCGCAGTTGACCTGGTATCAATCTTGACTGCCAAATCCCGGTCAAATCCCGTCTGAAGTTAGGCCAGCACTCGTCCAAGTATTGGAGTTTGCAGCAGTGCACAGGATACATCTCATAATTTAGTGCACGAGTCGCACGACCTTGCCCACACGGCCGCAGATACATGCACGCGTAGCCAGCCTTGACACTCCAAAGCTCCGCTCCGTGCCATGGCCCTCGGCCAGCAGCCTTCGAGCCCGCCCCCAGGTGCTAGCAGTAACACCAAAGATGCCGTTGGTCTTGTGCCCTCAGGGAAGCCGCGGGCGGCCTGTGATCTGCTAGTCACGGAGCGCGCCCTGGACCTAGCGCTCCTCGCTGGTATTTCAGGTAATATCAGGTTGACAGACTCAAAGGCATTGCATCTGCATCCACCGCAGTGGTCGCAGGTGACCAACACCGGCGCCGCCCCTGGTGCCGCCAATGATGTCCGCAACCCGCGCGCAGGCACAGGCCGCTCCTGGGAGACTGCGTCGCGCACCGCCGCCGCGCAGGCAGAAGCAGCCGGCGATGTCCACCGCGCCGCCGCGTTGCGGCTCGCGATCGGCCAGCCGCGCCGCGCGGTCGACGCCTACCGCCGCGCCGGCCTGTGGCGCGAGGCCTTGGCGGTGGCGGCGGCGCACCTGCTGCCCGCAGACCCGGCGTGTGTCGACCTGCGCGCGGCGTACGCCGCGCACGCACAGTCGAAAGGCCACTTCGAGGCCGCCGCCGCGAATTACCTCGCAGCGGGCCGCACCAGCAGCGCGGCGGGCGCGCTGCTGCGGCGCGGCACCGCGGGCGCCGCGCTCGCCGCTGCAGAGGTCGCCCTCCGCGGCCATCAGGTGTTCAGGCCCCGCGCCGCGCGCGCCGCAGGCGGGGAACGGGCTTGCAGCTGGATCAGACAAAACAACGCCGGCGGCAAGCGCCGGCGCCGCGGCGCGAGCGCCCATGTAGGGTAACAGTTTGATTTGCAGCCGCGTTCGATGCGAAGATCCGCGCCGCGGCGCTCTCAGGCTCGCCCTCGCCACGCCCCGACCCGCCGCGTTTGCTGCGCCCGCACCGCAGGCAGAGGCCGACCCGCAGCAGCGAGGGGAGCTGCTGGACACCGCGCTCGACGCCCTGCGCGAGACGTGCCGGCTGGCCCAGACGCGGCGGCATCTCGAGGCAGGCCTGGCCCTGGCAGCGGCGGCGGCGGCGGCGGCCACGGCAGCGGCGGCGGGGCGGCCGCGCGGGTGCCAGGGCGGGTCCGAGGCGGCTTCGGGCGGCGGCCGGGGCGGCGACGACGAGCGGGAGCACTCAGAAGGGGAGAAGTCGGCGGAGGGGCGGCCGATTCAGCGGCAGCGGCGGCGGCCGCGTCTCGAAGAAGGCGCGGCGGCGGCGCACGCCATCTTGCACCTCTCGTGCAGCCTGCTCGACGCGGCGGACGCCATCGCGTCCGACAGCGGCGGCGCCGGCGGCGGCGGCCCCGGCCCCCGCCCAGGCAGCAGCGCGGGCGCCGGCGGTCCCGACGTCGACGGCGGGGCGGCGGGCGGCCCTGGGAATCGCGCCGCGCGCGACGCTGCGCAGCTTCAGGCTCTAGCTGAGCGCGCGTGGCGCGCGTGCGGCTGTGGCCCCGGCGGCGCGGGCGGCACGGGGGAGGGCAGGGCCGGCACGGGGGAGGTCGGGGGCGGCGTGGGGCAGCGGGGCGGCGGCGCAGGAGAGGGCGCGGGCGAGGGCGTCGGCGGTGCGGCGCAGTTGCTTTTGGAGCTCGGGCCTCTGCTACAGGCTGCTGGAGGCGAGCCCTTCGGATCGCAGTCGCCCGGCGGCGCCGCGGCGCCGCCAGAGGGCGACGAAGAGCGACCAGACGCGCCCGCGGGCGCAGACGCGGCCGCTGCTGGGGCACCCGCGCCTGGTCGGCCGGGCCACGCGCGCCCGCATCCTGCCGTGCGCGCGGCCGCGCAGCTGCTGGCTTGCCGCGCCTGCGGCGTCAGTCTGCTCGGGTCGGGGGGTCCGCTGACGGCGGGGGCGCATGAGTCGGGGGCGCATGAGGCGGGCGCTACTGGGACCGTCCGCCCATCTGCCGCCTCGGCGCTGGCGGCATGGTGCGAGCTGCAGGCCGCGCTTGCAGCTGAGGCCGCCGCCGGTCGTGCCGCAGCTGCGGCGGCTGGCACGGCGGGAGAGGGCGCAGGGCGGGCTGGCCGGCAGGAGCAGGGCCCGCTGGTCACATCTGCTGCAACTGCAGGGGATGACGCGCCTCGGCCGGCCGCCGCAGTTCAGCAGGACGCCGGAGCGCAGCGCGCCGCGTCCCGCTCAACAATGGCAGGCGCGGGCGGCGCCCCACGCAGGCGGTACAGCGCCGCGGCGCTGCTGGAGGCGCGGGCGGCGGCGCCGTGCCGCGATGGCGCCCCCGCGGCTGCCGTGCGCTCCGCGTTGCATCGGCTGGGACTTCTCGCCGGAGGCGTCTAGAAGCCCTGGGCGCGCTGTAATCAAGCTATGTGGATGATCTGGGGCTCTGAGAGCCTTCATGACCTTGATTAGCTGAGCAGAGCTGAGAGGGGGAAGGGCGCTGTCCACCTCAGCACCCAGTCCATTAGCAGTTGGCAGCAGATGTCCGTAGCCCGCCAGGCAGCCTGAACCAAGCAGATCGGCGCGCCACCAAGCCCACACATGCGTGCAGGACGCTAATTCACTTGGCTGCTGCCGTCCTGGTGCAGTGGATGGTGGATCACGGTGGCAGCAGGCGCCATGCGGCCGCCGCCCCCTCTGCTCGCGCTGCAAGCTTGGTGGGCCGCTGGACCACCCCGACCAACTTGTGCGTCTGCTTGTGAAGGCACTTATACCTGTATAATGGTGTCTCCGAGCGCTCTACGACACGGCCGGTTGCTTCATGACGGGGCACTGGCGAACAGGGAGGCGCGAAACAAACAACTGCGCTGCTACATGAGCCACTGGGCCCTCGAACCCACCCTCTTGCGTTTCTAGCTTTCGATCGCCCTGTTCCTGTCCTGTCTCTTTGGGTTTCCTCTCAGGAACCCACCCGTACCCAGCACTGCCTCCCTCCCGGGCGCGCGTGCTCCCCTCCTCGCCAAGATGTCGACCAAGATGTGAGTGATGTCGTAGCAACGTGTGAGGGTTGATCAGCGCCGGGCAGCCGTGCATGCACGCGTCGGGGGCTCCACTTGGGCTTGGGCCGCCTCCCGCTTCGGACGTTGTGAACCCGGCTCTGTGGACCCCGCGCGGGCACTCTACGATGCTTACACTCGCTTTCGGGGCTTTGTGTGCGCCTAGCCGTGATCTTTGATCCTGGCGCCCCCCCAGAAGGCGCTTAGCGTCAGGCATATCTGGCAGCGGGATTTTGCGCCCCGCGCCGGCGGCCGCCTAGGCACGCCCGCAGCAGGTCACTGGACACGCAAGGTGTCATGCATGTTGCACCTTTTTCAGAAAGCCGCGCTCTCCCCATGACGTCCGCAAGGCCGGCAGAGCTGTGCCGTCGCACCCTCATCCATGGCGGGGGCCTGCGTGTCGCAGTACTTGCTCTTTTTCTTACGTGTTGCGATCCCCCCCTCCCCACCCCCACCCGATCTGCAGGTATGTCGGAAACCTGAGCTGTGAGCACCCACCTTGACCCCTGCCGCAAGACCCAGTGCGAAAGCGGCGCCCGCACCGCCGCCGCCGCCCCCCTGTGCTGCAGCTGTGCGCCGCCCAGCCGCCGCCTCCCGCGCGCCCACCGCCTGACCCTCCGCACCCGCCCCTGCCCTCAACCCTATGATCCCATCTGCTATTTGAAGGGAGCACCACTCCGGTGAGCGCGCCCAGCTAGCGAGGGCACCAGCATGCGCCCGCATGCGCCGCCTGTTGTTCCTCTCTCCAACCCCAACCCCAACCCCATCCCCATGCCCCCGCATGCGCCGCACGTCGGCCCTTCCGACACCCCTCATACGCGCCAGCATGGACCCCTCCCCCACGCCGGCCCATCCCAACGCCGCCATGCCTGACGTTTCGCCCCATGCGGCCAACTTATGACACAGGATGACCTCACCCAGCTCTTTGGCCAGTACGGCGAGGTGACCGACGCCTTCATCCCCAACGGTGAGGCGTCGCCCGCCGTGCCCTTGCCCACCCAGCCCTCGCCGCCTCAAGAACTGCCACGGCCCCAAGGCCTGTGCGAGATGCTAAGCCGACCCGTGCTGCCCTGCATGCCGCTCTGGAATCCTCCAGCGTTGCTGTTCCTCACCGACACGCCTGCGCCTGGCTCGCCAACTCGCGCCTCGCTTCGCACCCCGCAGACCGCGAGACCGGCCGCTCTCGCGGCTTCGGGTGAGACCGCTTTCATGCCGTGCGCGCGCCTGCAACGTCCCCTTCCGTCTCAGCGGCCTGCATGCGCGCGTGGGGTGCCTCCCAAGTTTTGTGCTATCACATCATGGCTTGCCCGGCTCCAAACATGCGCGCGCTCATGCACACACACACTCACACACACACACACACACACTCTTTCACTGATCAGCACCCGCGCCCCCCCTCATCTGCCACCACAGCTTCGTCACCATGGGTGCCGACCAGGCCGCCGCGGCCATGGGCGCCCTCAACAACCAGGAGTTCCAGGTGCGGCGGCGAATGGCTGCACAGCTCCCAGGGGGGGAGCAGCCTCCCCCTTCTTCTGCATTTTGTTCAGCCGGGAATGTCATTGTTGAATTTACATGCCTGCGGGGCGCAAGATGCGGTGACGAAGCCGCTCGAGTGGTCTTCCTTGATGCCGGGCTGCAGTGCACGCTGTTGCGGCGCGTGTGCGCCTCGTCCCAGTCGTGCGTCTGTCAACTGTGAGGCTTACACTTGCTGATGCCCCATGATCCCACCCCTTCGGCAGGGCCGCACTATCCGTGTGAACGAGGCCCAGACCCGCGAGGGCGGCGGTGGCGGCGGCCGCGGCGGCGGCGGCTACGGCGGTGGCCGTGGCGGCTACGGTGGTGGCGGCGGCGGCTGGGGCGGCGGTGGCGGCGGCGGTGGCTGGAACGGTGGCGGTGGCGGCGGCTACTAAGCTGCCCCGCCCACGGGCGCGCCGCGTACTGTGCGCGCGTGCGCGGCCTTTGTGGGAAGATGGAGAGGTGCGTGCTACATGTGTCAAGTGACGAGGCCTTCGATTGATGTTCCAAGAAGACAATGCCGCGAGGCTTAATTCGGGACCGGCCTTCCGCCCAGATCGCAAGATCGCGACTTCACACACGCCAAACCGGGGTTTTGCCCAGCCGACAGTATCCGCTCCCGTCGTTCGCGCGCCGCGACGCGCACCGCCGGCGGCCGCCCTCAAACCGACGCTGGAGGGTCGGGGCCGGGCGCCGCCCGTCGGGGCGCGGCGGGCCGCGGCGCTGTGCGCCGGCGCCGGCGAATTGGCCGCGCGGTGCGGAGCGCCGCGCCTGTTGCCCTCGCGTCACCGTTTTTTCGGGCCGCCCGGTGTGCTTTGCATTGGTTATCTCGACGCCAGGTTAAATTCGTTTGGATTATGCAGCGCTGTGTTTCCCCACCCAGCCGTGCGCGTACGCGACGCTCGCGCAGCCCCCCACCTTGTTTTCGGGCAAAGGCCGCGTGTCCGAGCGCGCGGGCGCGCGGCGAGGGGGGGCGCGGCGCGCGCGCACGCACTTTGGCGCGTGTGCGCGCACACGCCCCGCGCACATGCCCATATGATTCGATGCCTGCAGCCCCCGCGACCCACGGGGCACCCTCTGCCCCCGCCCGGACGCCGCGCGTGCGTGCGGGCGGGGGGGCGCCGGTTCCTCAACCATTGGCCAGGAAAATACAGCACAACAGTGTAAAGCGCCTCTCCTTACTTTCAGCACCTCTGCAAGAATGAAGTGGCCTCACTTGCATGCAGCTCAAAGGAGCTCGCAGCCAGGCCGTGCGGATGACCTGGGGCAGCCAAGAAAATTTTGGTGGAAGCTGGCCAGCACCTCCCCTGGTGAATCGCGCATGCTTTGCCCCCCTCTGCCCCGGCCAGGTTCGACCCAGGCGAAGAGATTCCCATGAAAAACGACGTAATGCGTCTGGGAGTTGCAAGGCATAGCAGGGCCGCGCACGACCCCTCCATGCCGGCCCACCCACCACCCAGTAGCCAGCGCTGGTGGGGCGGCACACCGACAGATGTGTGACCATCCCCTAGCGGCCACCGCGCGTGATGCTACAAACACCAGCATGCTGGGGCGCACTATCGTCCTAGCAAGCCTGCTGTGACCAATCCTCACAGCTGTGGCGGTGGGTGAGCCGCACCGCCGCCGTCGCCCCTGTGCGCCGCCGCCGTTGCAGTCCGTCGCAGGCCGCTCGGCGCCGCCCATCGCACCGCGCGTAGGGCGCCCGGCGGGCGCCCGGCCGCCTCACGGCGCGGCGTCCGTCAGTGGGGCAGCGGCCAGCGGCTGTGGCCTCGCCGGTGGCCTGTCTGGGGCTGCTACAGCTGTGTCATTCCAGCATCAACCTTACAGCATCCGCCCGGCGGCTCTGCCGCAAGCTGTGGATCCCAGAGCTGTCAGGCACAAACAAGCAAGTACATTGTTTCCGAGTGCAGCAATCCCACAAAACCGCAACCAAATCGACCAGAAGTTAACCAACCTGCAACCTAATTTGCAACCAAACGAACTGAAACATCACACACCTCTCGACCCTCAGGCGGGGAAGACGGTTACAAGGGCTTTCCGACTGCGCCCGCTTCTCGCGCTGCTGCTGCAGCCGCCGAATCCGCCGCCGCAGGCGCCGCCGCCGGGTCCGCCGCCGCCGCCGGGTGCGCCGCCGCCGCCAGCTCAGCTTCCAGCTCGGCCAGGGTGCGCTGCCGGCAGTAGCCCGCCACTGCCGCCAGCGCCGCCGCCTGGCGGCCGGCCGTGTGCGTCACGCAGCAGTCTGGCGGATTGGACATTTCAGTTGGATGAAATGTTGAGAGAGAATGTGTGTGTGTGTGTGTACGTGTGTGTGTGCGTGCGTGCGTGTGTGTGTGTGTGTGTGTGTGTGTGTGTGAGTGCGCGAGCGCGCACGCGTTCGTGCACGCGCTGCCAACGGTTGATTTGAGGCCAGCCGCGGCTCGCAAGGCCGCAATCCTGAGGCAGGGGGAGGGGGGCCTCTGCGGCCTACAGGGCGCTGCAGCGCGCTGCAGGTAGGGCGCTGCAGGGCGCTGCCAGCGCTGCAGGGCGCGCCCTCGCAGCCGCGGCCCAGCAGCGCCGAAGATCGCTCAGCGCGCCGCGCACGTCCGCCGCGGCTCGGACTGCAAAATGGGACATCCAGATCACCAGATCAGCAAGATCTGGCTCAGATCTTACCGGACACGAGCGTCACCAGGTAACTCAGGTCCGCCGCGTCCTTCACCGCATGAGCCTGTTCAGCATTTTGGTCATCAGGCAAAAGGCGGCAAAACTGACAAGTTGAACATGACGTCTCGAAAAGAGCGCGGCTGCGTGCCCCCTCCCCTCTCCTCGCGTCCCCTCCCCTCCCGTCCCCTCCCCTCCCCTCCCCGCCGCACAACAAACACAAACCCCAA
>NW_014012164.1:13095-14071 GCF_000611645.1 Monoraphidium neglectum
CCCCAACACCCCACAACCCGGCTCGCCCCCGCACCACGCATTGGTCTGTCAGCGCGCCCGCCACTATGAGGTGCCTGTCGCGCCCCATGTTGCGCAGGAGGTAATGCAGCGTGGTGGAGCTGAAAACAGACGACCTGTTTGCGTGTTTTTGGGTGTTCAGGGGTCTGGGGGTTTCCAGGGGGGATCGGGTCGCAGGGGCGGCGTTTGGCGGCGCTGCGCAGGGGCCGCTGTCGTGGGAGGGGAGGGTTGAGCGATTGAGGGCCCACCGGGCCGCGGCCGCCCGCAGGGCGGAGCCGGCAGCCGAAATCGGCGGGCGATGCCGCCGCGACGGCGCCGCCGAGGGGTGCGGCGCGGGACGCGTTTGCAAGCGCACGCTGCAGGCCCGCGCGACGCCCCCGCCGAGGCGGCGGCGCGCCAGCGTGTGGCGCGGCGCGCAGCGGCGGCCGCCGCGGCAGGGTCTCACGTCGTTTTCGGCAGCACGATCTCATCGGGCCCCGGCGCCAGCTCAGCGATGACCTGGCGGCCGCGGGCGGGGCGGTTGTGGCCGGACGCGTCGACCAGCCGCTCGGTCGCGCGGGGGCTGCGCGGCGAGCGGGGCCGCGTGCGTGTGTGCGCGCGGCAGTGACCGACCGAGCTGTGGCCAAGGCCGGCCTCCCCGCAGGCAGGGCTGCGGGCGGTGGGCGAGGGTGCCGGCCATGCCGCGGCGTGGCGCACCCCTCCAGAGCAAAATTGCGGATCCGCCTTGATCCAAATCCCCATCACCACCCTTTGTATTCGGCGGCACCCAGCGTGTGGTGCTGCATCCATGCGCATCGCAACACAGGCGGTGTTGGGCGCCGATTAAAAAGGCAGCTTCCCTTCCTGTTGGCCGTCCCCTGATTTAGCTTTTTCATCTACTTTCATGGGCTCAATGGGCCGCCGCACACCTGGGCGTCCCAGCTGCCGGGGGGGATGTGGAACCCGGAGAGCTGGGGGT
>NW_014012163.1:0-1835 GCF_000611645.1 Monoraphidium neglectum
GCGTGGAGCGTGGCGCGTGTACTAAGAACGGTGCTCAGGGGTCCGCTGCAATACAGTCGCCCGGCCAGCTGCTGACCCCGCCCCCCCCGCCACGTATCGCCCAGCCGACAGCCCAACCCCCAGCTGCCAGCCGTGCCCACCCTGCGTGCGGGGTCTCCGACCCTGAGAATCTCCGCCCACAGCTCGCTGGTGGCCAGGTAGTGGAAGAACTGCGGCACACTGTTCTTCACCAGCATCTCAAGGAGCTGGGGGTGGGGGGGGGGGCCAGCGCATGCCGGGGTCAAAGGGACTGGGCGGCGGCGCCATGGGGATCAGCGCGTGTGGATGCAGCTCTCGCCGCAGCCCGCAAACGGCCAGGAGCGTGCATGGCCCCGCTCAAGTCCCGTGTGTGCCCACCGCGAGCGACAGGAGCTGCACGTGGGGGTTGGGCTTGAGGAAGGCGCGCCGCACCGCACGCGTAATCGCGTCAATGGCCACACTGGTGGGGTGAGGGGAGTCAGAAAGCAGGCCGTCAAAACCACACGCACCACAGTACGCGACCATTGGCGCCGCAATGCATGCACCGCCGACGGCGCGCGTGCGTGCACAGACTCATCCCTTCAGCATGTGAAGGGCGCCTGCTGTCACAGCGCCCTGCGCGCCCCGACCTCGCGCCCAGCAGGCCGCAGGGGCGCCTCCTCCAACCTCCCCTGTTGCTTCACTGGGCAGCCTTTGCCATGCACAGGGCGCCCTCCAAGCCGCTAGGTGATTGCCCCGCGGCAGGCTCCTCACTCTGGGTTTGTGTTGACCTCGTCCACCACCGCCAGGTTGAGCCCCAGGTCCGGAGCCTGCAGCGACTCGGACGTGGCGCGCTCCACCAGGTCGGACAACCGCTTCTCCGCAGGGTCCAGCTCCCCCACCACGTCTTTGAACGTCTCCTTGATCTTGCCCTTCCACTCCTTCAGGAGCTCCATGCCTGCGCGCCGCGCTGCTGCGAGGCGCCCTCCGGCCGCTGCCGCGTGACAGAAGGTGCTGGCAAGCGTACAGGTGTCCCCCTAACAGCACGACCTGTCGCCTGATCAGTCTCCTGGATGTAGAATCAAGATGCGCACCGATCGCAAACGGGGTAACAGGCGCGTGGCAAGCCCCCTGCCTTCAAGTCAGGGTGCCAGGAGGCTTGCGAGAGTAACGGGAAACAGCAACCCAGTATAGCAAACAATAACCAACACCAACACAACACCGCTGCACAACCACGCAGGAGGTGCGATCCAGGCACCGAAGGAGGAAGCTGCTTGATCTGTTGCTGGGCTTGCGGACTCTCTGCTTCACGCTAGAACCAAGAAGTTGTCCTGAACAATCACAAGTGCACACAGCCCAGCCGCAGTGGCGCCATGCGACGCAAGATTCTACACGATTGTGTGCGCTCTTATCATTCCAGGGTCGTCGGGCTACTGCCCACACCACCTGCTGAGAGGTTAACACTGAGAGATTAAGACTGAGAGATCAATATTGAAAGATCAACACTGATTGTGCGCGGCCGGCTTGCATCTTGTTGATGAGCAGCTTGCAATGTAGGCCCGCTGTCGCCCCCTCCACCACCGCCCGTCATTTCACTCCCATCGTCCGCCCATGGCAGGCACACAACCAAAGCCACCAACGAAACTCTAAACCCATGACCACCCCCTGCATCCCACCAGCTGTGACAGTCACCCAGGGCAATCACAGCTCCGGCCAGTGCCCCGCCGCCAGGCAGCACATTGGCAGCCTGATTTACCATGACCACCCCCTCCATCCCACCAATATGCCACAGAAAAGCATACAAGACCCCTGCCAACCCCTCCAACCCCCTCCAACCC
>NW_014012163.1:2393-12277 GCF_000611645.1 Monoraphidium neglectum
CATCCAAACTCAGCCGCCGACCGAAAAGGCAAGTGCAGGCAATTATCACAGCCTTCGCGCGCCGTGGCGAAATGACCTCTTGCTTGACAACCCCCAATCCATCTTGAATGGCACAAATGGGCTCGTACCCATGACAGGGCATGCAGTGTGCGTTGGCACAACAAAAATCCTACCAATGGCTTGCTCTGTTCGTGAGTTTCACTCACACTGGCATCCACTTTCCAGTCTGCTCACCTCTTAGCTTGCAGTTCGCAGCACATTCCCTTTGGAAGGATGCGAGGTGTCTCTCGCAGAGCACACATAGCCACAGGAAATTCTCCCACAATTATTGCCTGACAATCTGCCTTGCTATGCCACAAAGGAGTGCAGTTATAAGCATGCATTGGTTCATTCGTGCATACGCAGCAACAGCCCCATGACCTTGAAGCAGGTTTGCATGTACCTCACTACCCAAAATCACCACACAATCCATCCTCCCAAGGCCATCGTTGTGTCGAACAAACGGGCACGGTCGTGGTGTGTGCAGGCTACAGGTGAGCAGCCAACAGGTGCAGGCAGGTGGGAGGGCTAGCAGAGTACTGCGGTACAACTTGGCGTTCAACAGGGGCACCCCATAATGGCATCAGCCCAGCCTGCCTAGTTGTTGTATGAGTGAGTGATGCTCTGTGTAGCAAGCGCTCACAGGCCGCTTCAGCATCATGGTTGTAGGTAGGACGCAGTACTTGTGCGATGTGCGATTGGTGCAAAGCACAGTCATCGCCCAGCTGATGGCATGATGGCAACCAAACGAGACCCATGCTCCTATGCATCGCCCAGGCGTTTACACTTTGTGCACGGAACATTTTCAAGCTTGCACATACGCCACACCCCACGGTGGTACACAGATCATTCTCTCCTTCCCGACACACGCGATAAAATAGACGCCTTCTGCTGTAACGACGTCATTAGTGGGCACCTTCGATCGGGTGGACGCTCTCGCGACGTAAGTTGGTGGTTGGAGCCGCTGTGCCGCTGTGCGCGTCGCTGTTTCGAGTGCCGCTGTACGCACGCCAGCCGAGTGCCGCTGTGCACTGCAGCTGCCCTTGCCCGCCTGGTTCATGGATGTAGCCCTTTAGACGCCCTTGCATTGTGCCGCCTGTTCCATGCAGCGGCTTCAGCTGGAGCGAGCTTGCTGCACACAAAGCAACTCCGCGCCAAAAGCACTGACATCGGCATAGGCTAGGACAACGGCAGAGGCGGCGCGCCGCGCCGTGCCAGCGGCATCAGTGGCGCTGCCGCCAAGCACGGGGCGCATGCGGCTGGGCCCGTGGCGCCTTGGCAGCAGCATCCTCCCCACCGCCCTCCAGGGGTACCCGTGCCTGCCAGGCAAACCAGCAGCCCCGCAGCAGCCATGGCCCTCGCGGGCTTTGAGGACTTTGACATGGACGACCTGCAGCAGCCAGAGGAGGAGCAGCCACCACCACTGCAACAGGCGGCGCTACTGCCTGCAGCACCCTCCCTGCCGCCATCGCTCGCGCCAAAGCCGCCAGCGCCCTCGCTGGCGCCGTCCCTGGCACCATCCTTGATGCCGAGCCTTGCTCCCAGCCTCGCGCCCAGCCTCGCGCCCAGCCTTGCTCCCAGCCTCGCGCCCAGCCTGGCGCCCAGCCTGGCACCCAGCCTGGCGCCCTCCCTCGCACGGCCAGCAGCAGGCGGCGGTCCGGCGGCGGCCGGCGCAGCGGCCGCTGCGGCCGCTGCGCCGGCTGGCGGCGGCGGCTACAGCTGGCTGGAGGCGGCCACGGCTGCGGCGGAGCCGGATGACGAGGCGGGTGACGGCTGGGCTGACCTGGACGAGGCGCTGGGCCTGGATGACGACGGCGAGGGCGGGGCGGGCGGCGGCAGCCAGCACGGCGGCGGCCGTGAGGAGGAGGGGCGGCGGGGTGGTGGCGGCTCGCGGCGGGCGCGGCGGGGGGGCGGCGAGGGCGACGTTGACTCTGACGACCTGGGGCTGGATGACGCGGGGGCTGACGAGGACGGCGGCGGCGCGGGGCAGGTGGGCGGGGTGCAGGCTTTGGGACACCTGCCCAGGTGGGGGACAGCGAAGATTGTCCAGCACTTGCAGTAAAGCAAGGATTGAGGGCTGATTGCAAACGCAAACACTGCGATATCATAGCTTCAGTGCCAAAACCTCACTGCCGCCCTCACCACACCTCCCCCCCTTCCCTGCTCAAGACCCCTGAGCCAGAGAAGGACCGCTTGGATGACATGCAGGTGGTGGACGAGGAGCACACCGCCACAGTGTGAGTGGGGGGGGGGGGGGAGGGGCGAGGCCACCAGGCGCCAGGGTGCCCAGAGCACAGGCTGACGCACTACGCAGTCATATATCCTCACACCAGCACTAGCCAGCACCCACGCTTTTGCAGAGCCCAAGCCCAACCACTGGGCTCTGATACCTCACTCATACACACGCGCAAACACACACACACGTGTGCTCACAAGCACGCGCGCACACACACACACGCACGTTGTGTATTATTATCTGACGCACCGTCTTGTCAACGCGACCCATGACATGACGCAGCCGCCAAGTTATGGCATCGATGGATGATGCGCAGTACGAGCGGTTTGTGGCCTTCAACAACGCGCGCCTCAACAGCAGATCAATGAAAAAGGTGAGGCCACGCGCACAGGGTGCGGATGACACAATGACAAGATCACGTACAGCTGCACAGGGAGGTGACCGTGTCGGGAAGTGCAGCATAATGCCCCAGGCTGTGGCCCAGTGCCTTCTCAAGAGGCGCATCTCCAGTCCCTTGGCCGCATGCTCCCTTGTCCTGCCTTGTGGTAGTCCCCACCTGCTGCACGTTTGCCAGCTACAGCCACCTTTGCGTGACTGCACACCACGCCCACCCCACCCCTTGACTCCTTGTAGCTGCATCCCCAGACCCTCCACCTCACCCCAGATCCTCAACACTCCACCCCCCACCCTGCCACAGCTGGTGTCAACCCTGACGCGCTCCGACAAGGTGGACCCCCTGCTGCTGCTGGCCCTGGGCTCCATCACCAAGGCCTTCCTGGGGGAGCTGGTGGAGCAGGGTGAGGGGGGAGGGATGCTGGGGGCGGGGAGCTGGAGGAAAAGAGGGTTGAGCGCCTGGCCCGCAGTGCCGCGGCTGCTTCCGAATGCTGGTGACGTTTGCGATCCTCTGCCTGCATTCAGCCGTGTGAAGGGTTTCGGGTTTTGCGAACAGCTCTCACATGTGGCGCCTGCACCGGTGGCAACCCCTCGACCGCAGCACGTCTCATTGCAGCTCGCCAGGGCCACCGCGGGGCGCTGCTGCCTGGCCACATAAGGCAGGCATACGCGCGCCTGGAGCTAGACGGACGCACGCCGCATAGGCGCGCGCCGCGCAAGCCGCTGCTGCGATGACGGCGCCGCCATGGCACATCTGAGCATGGCACCTGCCTTGGCTGACCAAGCAGCACTGGTCTTTCAGGCAATGCATGCGCCTGATGGCACGCCTTACGACAGGCTCGGCGTAATCTGCTACCTGCGTCGTCACTATGGAGCCACCCTGCAGTGCACGCACCTTGTAACAAGTTTGGCTGTTACTTGCAACGGTCAATAAAAATTCTCCACCGGCTGTGAACAACATGAGGTGCTTGAGATGAGCCGACTATTCCGCACAGAAGACCCTAAGCAGTCACGGGTAGGCGCTGGTTCTCAGGAACCACCGCATGCGCAGCGCTGCCACCGCCGCTGAGGCGCGGTCGAAGCGCCAGCCTTCACGAGCACAAAGGTTGGGTGTCTAGAAGTCATTCAGTGCCGAGAATTACTCAGGGCATGCGAAGCAGGTTCGCATCAACACAGTTTGTGCACGCACAAGTCATGGGGTTCGTATGCAACCACTTGTCAATCTCCACAAGCCATGCACCATGCCGTGACAATGCCCGTCCAACCAGTCACGTTGGTGAGCGCGTCGCAACAATTGAGAGGTGCCCTTGCCGGTTGCAACGTCACTACTCAGCAAGGGGCAATTTCCACGAGCACGCCCTGCACTCCCAGGGCTTCCACTCCATAAAATCCCACTGCATGCTTGGCCCGCCTGCCGAGCAGCTGTCCTCAAACAGTTCAAGCAACTCCCCTGAAATTTCCAATTCGTCGGCCGCTCCTGGTCCCCATGCAGCCTCTACGACCCTCAGGCGGGGGTGTGCTGCCAGAACGCACAGCAATTCGTCAGGCGGCAATGCCATGTCCCGGAAAACCAGCGTGCGCAGGGATGTCGTCCCGCGGGCGAACCGCAGGAATGGCGCGACGTCCCAGACGGCTGGGTACGTCTCGGGCGACGTAAACAGAGGCACCATCAGCACCAGGGACGCCAGCCGGGGGAGGTGCGCGGCAGCCTCCAGCGCGAGGGAGACCTCCACGGGCTGGTCGTCATCACGCAAGGTGGCTGTCCATGGTGCGAGAGTCAGGCTCACCACCGTCGTCGCGCGTGCCAGCCAAGCAAGGGAAGCGGGGTCGCCCACGTCGACGGGAACTCCGAGCCGCTCCAGCCGCATCATCGCCGCGATTGCGTCCCGCGCCGCCGCCGTGATCCAACCCGGTTCCACGCGCTCCAGGGCCAGCGACCGCAGGCCCGTGAGGCCGGCCAGCAGGGAGGCGACGTCAAACCGGGCGTCGCCACCGCCATCGCCATCGCCATCGCCATCGCCATCGCCATCGTCGTCGCTGTAGACGTCCATGTTCACCTCAAGCCCCAGGTGCTCAAGGGCTGGGAAGCGGGATTTGAAGTGGGCCGTGACAAAGCCCTCGTTTGCCTGGATGAACAGGTGCGTCACGTTATGGAAGGCGTGCGTGACTGGCACCCGCCACGCGCCCCGGTCTGACGTGATGTCGAAGAAAGAGAGCCGCCGCAGCCGAGGCGCGGCATGGGCTAGCTCGTCGGCGGTCGCGGGGGTCAGATCAATCTTTGTCAGCTCCTCGGCCTGTGGGAGGTTGACGCTGAGCCTCGATTTGCCCCCGGTCTGAGAAAGCCACAGCCGGGTCAGCGACGTGAGCTCCAGGCTGGGTTCCTCCCACTGCTCGTCGATGCCGTCGGCGACGAGCTCGGACAGGCACGGCAGACGCGACAAGTGAGCGTATGTCTCGTAGTCGATCACCATGCCGGGCGCGACAACACTCTGCAGGCGGTGGTCCAGCTCCCAGACGGCAAGGACCCCAATCGCGCGGGTGGCGGCGTACGCGTCGTCTTTGGCGTGTTGATGGTAGCGGCCGCCGCCTGCGACGAGGTGAGTCAGGTTTGGCAGGCGCTCCAGGATGTCCTCCAGGTAGTTCCAGTGCAGGCCGCCCTGAACCTCGAGGTGCGTGACCTGCTGCAACAGGCGCTCGAGCGGGCTGGCGCCGCGCACCACCCCACGGCGGCGCTTGCGTGCGCTTAGGATGGTGTCGTCCAGCAGGTGATGCTGCTGCACCACTGTGTCCCATGGATTCGATGACTCTTGCCGCTGTTGCTGCTGCTCCTGCTGCTGCTTTTGCTTTTTCTTTTGCTTCGGCTTCTGCTTTTCCTGCTGCGGCTTTGGAGGCGTGACAAACCAGCCGTCAAACGCCAGGGCCGTGACGGCGGGGAAGCGCGACCAGTCAGGGCGGCCGGCGGCCAGGTTTTGTGGCGAGAGCACTAGCCGTGATGCCAGCTCCTGGCGCGCCGCCTCGTCAAGCGCGCGGCACGCCAGCCTTGCAGCCCGGATGTCGCCCCTCGTTGCGCGACAGCGTTGCGCCAGAGTGCACGGGATGGTGCACCTGCAGTTGTCATCACCGTCCCCATCTGCTGGCAGCAGGTGCCGCAGCACCCGGCCCAGCAGTCCGCAGCCCAATGCATCGAGCAGCATCCCTGAGCCTGCGACATACCAGTGAGGCAGGGATTCAAGTGGCGTATCAGCCGCAGCACACGGGCTGGCATGGACTTTGTGCTTGAACAGCCTGTGGGAGCACGACTTTTACCCGACTCTGCATGTGCTGTAGCGCACACGCTCGGCGCCAAGCGCCCGCCGCGATGAGGAACGTCCGGCCCTCATAATGATGACATCTAGAGATGCCTGAGTCACCTCACCGCTCACAAAACGCTATGGCTCGTTCCACCCCCTCGACAGCGAGAGTGGTGTCTTGGCGCGTCGCTGTCACCGCAGTACAGGTTTTGGCGTTTCAACAAGCTACACGTACAAATGTGACTGCGGGTGACCGCGCTGCTGTGCATCGCACGTGGGCGCAACACCCCGATCCCACAAAGATCGAAAGAGTCATGCAAGCACTCACCAGCGTTGTCAGCAGCAGACTCGGCCGGCTGCGTGACGCCGTCAGCAGGCAGGCCTCCCTGCATTGCATGACAAGCACGTTGCACAGCAGGTTGAAACCTAATTTGCTGTGCTTTCTGGGTTCTGACACACCCCAATATGACTGGTGATGTTTGGGAGCCCAGCGGGGGCGCGGGGGCAGCGCCAGACCGCGAATTGCGGTCAACGCACGAGCTGCTTCAAAACGTGCATGTGCTGCGTCGAATTGATTGTGGGAGTTTCTTTGAGCACCAGTAGGATTCTGCCCCCGCCAAACACGATGACGTGTGTGTGATTTGCGGGCAGCAAGATGACCTGCAGACTGCCCCTGCTGGCATCGCAAATCAATACGGTTCCATGCACCCTCTGCAAAGAATACATTCTGGTGGTGGTAATATAATGCAGAGCGAGGCCCACCGCAAGCACCACTCTGACGAGCAGGGTCGCAAAAAGCGTGCTGCCGCCATCAACACAGGTGGCGGCAGCGCGAGCAGCGCTGATCGGCGCACAAGTGATGGCTGGGCATCCAGCGATGAGCGGGCCCCCAAACGCACCAAGCGCCAGGGAACCCGGGGCCGAGGGCGCGGCGGCAGGGCGCCGCCGCGCCGCCTCACCGCAGGCCGCTCATGATTCATGCTATTATGTTGCTATTCAAGTTGCTATGTCAAGTAGTTATATTGTAGGTCGGTCCAGATCTGTGCGTTGCATTCATCTCATTAGTAATACTTAATCCTGAAGCGTGACTCATGATCTGGGTGACTAATGCAGTGACACGCGGCGCACGAACTTGTGCGCACGTTCGTTTACCCAGCCCCCATTTTTGGCGGCCGCGGCTGCTACCCGCACCCCAGAATTAACTTCGGCTCCCCTAACATTTAGAGAGACGTGGCAAAAACACGCATTACTTTTTCACCTGGGCGGCCCAATGGTGGGTCTTGAGGAGATTTGAAATTGTGGCAACGCAAGCTGAGGATTGGCAACTCACCAGTCCTGCATTGCTCAAATCTGGGCAAACATCCAGGGGTCAAGCAACACGCAAAATCTGTTTGCTGGGTGGCACATGCCCCGGCTGCCCACCAGCGTTGCGTGAGTCCCATGCATTGACAGCTTTTCACGCGCCATCTGTAAGGTGCCAGCACATTGGCAACAGCTGCCATGGCTGGCGGGCGAGCGTGTGCATGGGCCAAGTGCACATGTCAGGTGCAGGCTGCCCGGGGTGATTGCCACAGGCACGCAGCAGGCGTGATGTCCGCCGCGAGTGGAACAGCTCGCCAAGCATCTTGCAGCCCAGAATGCACTAGACTCCTGAGTAGGCCCAGGCAATGAGAGATATTAAATCACAACCATGCCGGCCACATCATGAGCGCAGACCCCACACAGTAGAATTGAAGCAAGACTCAGTGCCACAGAGTTCCAATAGCACGTGCTGCTGCTTTGATCAGACAGCAGGGAACGATTGGGATTGTAACGCACACCCAAGCGAAACCCAGCATGCGTACAGCAGAGGTGAGCCCTTGATAAATCGCTACATGCTTCACGGGCATGGAGGAGCCAAGGGCGAATAGGAGAGTGTGGTGTCAGCACGAAAACCACGTGATGAGGATTACTTGGGCTATCATAACAGCATACAGACAGGCAGATATGGTGCATGCGGATGGATGGCATCATGTAGGTGACACTATCCCTCACAATGAGTCGTTCAGGCAGCAGCTTATCGAGGGCCAGCGCAACAGCGCAGGCGTCCAGGGATGGGTGGCGCGCTGTTCAAGATTACACACTCTAGGCCGTTGGCATGGCCGAGAATCAATTCACTACCAGCTTTGCGCATCTGTATGTACCGAAGCACGGACATAGGGCACAGATTGAGGATACTTGCTGGGAGCGAGCCCCATCCCAATCATGTCGGCGGCGTGCACCACTGGTGGCACCTCCTCTGCCTGGGCGTCACCTTCTGGGCATATCGATACAGGGCAGCCGCGTTCATAAGACGCAGGTTAGCGCTTCAGGCCCTATGATGTTTACAACCGCTCAGTTCTATGCGTTGCAGCACGTGCTCAAAAACCTGCATCAAGTTTGAACTCGACCAGCCCGCGGCCCGAGATGAGCGGCAGCGCCCAAAATAGGATCGTGACATTGGCAAAGCAGCTGCTGAGCCCAAGTAGCTGCGAGCAGTGTGCCAGCTGCACACCCAGTGCAACGGCGCAGGCAAGCAGCGACTGCAATGGCGTTTGCTGCGCATCTGGTGCCGCCCCAAAGCATGCGCCTGGGAAAAACGATGGCAACAGTCCAGGCATGCCGCTCGGCCCCTGGTTTACACATGCAGCTGCGAACACCGCTTCTCGCAGTGCGCCGCAGCGGCAGCACCGCCCTCTGGTCTGGCAGTTGCAGAGGAGGTGGCGGCTGCGCTGCGTGAGGGGCGCCCCGTGGTGGCGCTGGAGAGCACAATCATCAGCCATGGTGGGGCTGCAGAAGCATGGAGTCTGTCGCGGTGGCCTGCTCGATGAGCGCAATGTCAGCGGCGGTTTGGCGGAAGCGTAATGCATTGACCCCCTCCCCCGCCCTTTTGCCACAGGCATGCCCTACCCCCAGAATCTGGAGACGGCACTGGAGGTGGAGGGCGTTGTGCGGCGGGGAGGCGCGGTGCCTGCCACCATTGCCGTCATTGGGGGCCGCTGCTGCGTGGGTAAGATGCGGCGCTGGGTGGATTGCTGGGCAGTCAGAGCTGCCATTTTGCAGAGGAGAAGGGGGGCGATCATCTGAACCGTGTGCATGCTTGCCGGCTTGTGCAGGTGCAGCCGTGCGCCTGACATAGTTGTGTGGCTCAGCGAACCGCGCCAACAGCCTCACAGCCACCAAATTTCAGGTGTCCACCCTTCTTTCCACCTCAACGAACCTCCGCACGGCCCCATGCACTCACACCTGCGAGCAGGGCTGCAGCGCAGCCAGCTTGAGCACATCGCCAGGAAAGGGGCGGCTGTTAGGAAGGTGTCACGCCGCGACCTGCCTCTTGTGATGGCGCGTGGGGCGGATGGGGCCACCACCGTCAGCGCAACCATGCTGCTGGCGGCGCGCGCCGGCATCCGCGTGTTTGTGACAGGCGGCATCGGTGGCGTGCACAGGCGAGCGTTGAGGCACGGGACATGGGCGGGGACTCACTTTGGCCGCAACAGCTTTGGTTTGGTCCTGCATGAAGGTACCCGTATCGTCTGGCTGCCCTGAATCCTGGTGTTGTCACTGTGTCCGATCACCCAGCTTGCGCCCCCCCCCCCGGTGGGCTTCAAGCTCTCGACGTCACCCACATGGCCTCACACCCCATGTTTGCCGCCTGCACTGTCGCACCCATCAGGGGTGGTGAGTCATCGATGGACATCTCAGCAGACCTCACAGAACTGGGCCGCACACCTGTGGCCGTCGTCTGCGCCGGCGCCAAGTCGGTGCGGGGGCAGTGCGCGGCACGGCATGCACTTCACCAGAGGCGCCCGTCCCAGCCGTGGCCAGGGCCCCTCACCTTGCCACTTACCCCAGGGATGACGCGCTGCTTCACGTGCCGCCGCCCCCCCCCGGCGCCCACCCATCAACCC
>NW_014012163.1:12420-14601 GCF_000611645.1 Monoraphidium neglectum
CCCCGCCCCACTGTAAAACTTCACCACCCACCCACTCCAGTCGCTCCGGCCCACCCCCTCTCCCCCACCTACCCGCAGGTCCTGGACATACCCCGCACCCTGGAGTTCCTGGAGACCCAGGGCGTCACAGTGGCGGCCTACGGCACAGACGAGCTGCCAGCGTTCTTCACGCGCCGCAGCGGCTGCAGGGCGCCTGCCAGGGTCGACACGCCGAGGGAGTGAGCGCGCCGCAGGGGTGCGGGGGCGTTGCCTGCTGCGGTCACAGCAGGGTTTCACACGCAGCGTGGCAGGACAGCAAAAATGTGGCACAGTCGCCGCTTGGTGTCATCACATGCTTGCGAGGTGACACCTGTGCCACCCCCTGACGTCGCCGCTTGGTCTGCGGCCCGCAGCGCGGCGGCCATGGTCAAGGCGTCCCTTGACCTGCGCCTGGGTGGCGGCATGGTGCTGGCGGTGCCCATCCCCGCGGAGTGTGAGGCGGAGGGGGAGCTGGTGGAGGGCGCCATCGCGGCGGCGCTGGCAGAGGTTGAGGGCAGGGGCGTCAGGGGTGCGGAGGTGCGCGGCGACAGGCGGCGCGTTGCGGGATCGTGGGTGCTTGGGCTGCAAAGGGGGGTTGCAGAGTTGGGCTTGACTATGCGCTTGCGCTGTGGGTTGGCTGGTGCTGTAAACTCTTGGCTGGTTGAGCTCATCCGCACACCTCTCCTTCTGGGGAGCACTGGGTAGGTGCGGTCCACACGCCCACCAAGGCATCCCATTGCGAGCCTGACCCCAGGGGCCTTGCGGCTTGCACCCTGTTCCTGCTACGGCCCTGCCTTCAACCCGCAGGTGACCCCGTTTCTCCTGGAGCGCATCCGCACGACAACCGGGGGCCGCAGCCTGGCGGCCAACATAGCGCTCGTCAAGAACAATGCGGCGGTTGGGGCGGCGGTAGCGGCTGAGCTGGCTGTGATGGAGGGCGGCGCCCCGGCGACAGCGGCTGCGGGTGCGTCTGTCGGCTCAGGGCAGCGCTGACGGGCATGAGTGGTTCGTATGATGGCGTTGCTGGTGGGGTTTTGGAGCTTTGGCTGCGTGTGTGGCTCCCAGTTTTGTGGTGGTGTCTGTGTGTTGGCCCAATCAACCGTCTCTGTACACTGTGAAGTTTGACCACTGACTGACTCGCGCTGTCGTGTTTGCTGTTACCACTTGTGTTGGCTGTGCAACAAAAATTGGAATTTGTGATTGTCGAAACAAGTTTGAAGACATGTCAGACAAGACGCAACGATTGACGGATGTGGCACAGTAAATGCAACAGAAAGAGGAGCTGGTATGGTGTAGCGGCATGCAGCTCCTGAAGAGCGAAGGCCGACGCACGGCACGCAGCGCAGGTCTTCGGACATGAGATGAGGAGGATCACCACCCCCACGATTGCCAGCGGCGCCTGCCCCTGGCAGCTGCCGCAGCCGCCGCCTGTCACCACCAAACGCCCTTGGCCCCTGCAACATCCCCTGAAGCCGCCCTTACCCCCACGTTTGCGTCGGCGCGCTTGCCGCCCCTGCTTCCCCCCGTGCCCTTGCCGCCGCCACCGTGCTCCGGGGGCCGCGGCTGCGGCGCGGAGCGGCCGCCGATGAAGGCCCGGCTCATCTCGTCCGGCGTGCCGTTGCGCCAGGCCACGAGGTGCGTGATGAAGCCGTTGATGTTGAACACGTACAGCAGGCAGCCCTCCACGTCAGACACACCCCCGGGGCTGGGGACAGACGTGGGGTGGAGGAACAGCGGCGGGGCCGCGCGGTGCCGCCGCAGCCGCGTGGGGCCGGACAGCAGCAGGCGGAAGCATAGGAACACCTGCAGGCGTGGTGCGGCACAAGGATCGTGGCAGGATGCACGGTTGCAACCATGTTTGGGGTGGTGGTACAGTCGAGCCGGCGCAAGCAGAGCAGCTGTCAGCCGCTTCGGCCCTGCCGCGCCCCAGACCGGCCCACCTTGTTGCTGAGGGGCGTGGCCGCGCTGCCCGTGGCTGCGGCGCTGACGGTGTCGTAGGCCTGCAGCCAGGAGGCCATCCACATCTTGAGGGCCGGCAGCCCCTGCGCCGGCGGCCGCGGCCCCCAGACCCCGCTGCCGTCAATGAGCTCTATGCCGGGTGTGGCCAGGTCGTCCAGGCTGTCCAGGAACTTCTCACCCTTGGGGGGGGGGAGGGAGCGGGGG
>NW_014012162.1:0-3336 GCF_000611645.1 Monoraphidium neglectum
CGATAGGGTGGGGTGGGGATGGGAGTGGAAGGAGGGGTGGTGGTGAATAATGGGCATGGGGGTGGAGGGCTTGTTGGGGTATCGTCAGGGGATGCATACGCTGTAGATGCTAATAGATCGAAAAGAATAGTGCCAGTTTAGTAATGGCGCGCGGGGATGGTTGCCATTGAGTCGCAGGCCCAGTGCCGCATGACGCACCTGGCCCATCTACACACACTCAGGATTGCAACCCCCTCGCAACATCACCCCAACAGCTGCCCCTTGGGGCGCCACTCATCCCTAGAAAGCACCGCAGCCTGCGCCCACCTGGCTGCCGTCCACCTCAGAGCCGTGGCACACGATGAGCCCCTGGCGCTCGCACTTGCTGGAGTGCGGCCCCGCGGCGCCCGCCACCCTGCAGCCCTCTGCGGCAGCAGCGCGAGCGCGCGAGCCAGGGTCTGCCACGTGCCAGCATTTGGCCATGCCTGCAAAACGCACCACCTGCGCTCCGCACCAAGCGGCACAAACGCAGCTGCCCCTCCACACGCTGCCCCGACCACGTTGGAGTTGCATGTGACGTCACGATGACGTCATACGAACACATCACAGGCTCAAATGACTCCGAATCACCTGGCGTGCCGATGTCCAGGAACGCCTCTGGCACCAGCCCCAGCTGGTTGATGTCGAAGCGGCTGCCGCGCGGCACCACGTTGCGGTGGTCAAACACCTCAGCTTTGACCGCCACCCGGGTGGGCTCGATGCTGACCTCAGTCACCTGCTCAGGCGGTGGGGGGGTCAGCACGCACCGCTTGTTTGTATGCGCGTGAGTGCTTGTGTGTGTATGTGTGTGTTCATGTATTTGTATGAAGATTGGAATGGTGGGATATGTGTGTGTGCTTGCGTGCATGCGTATGTGAATGCTAAAATGTGTGGTGTGTGCGTCTTTGTTTGTGTGTGTGTGGAGGGGAGTCATGATTGGAGTGAAGGCAGTTAGGGCGTGGCCAACCACCTGCCGTCGATGCGCTCCACATGGCGTGCACCAATACTTGTTGAGCGCCCCCCCCCCCAAAGAGCACCCCATGATTAAGCTTCGCGGCAGGTTCCCTGCAAGCTCGCAGCAGGCGTGCCCCACTCCCCTCACCACACAACATGCTCTCTGGCTTCACTCACGCCCCCTCCCACCCCTCAACCCCGCCGGCCCATGACCCCGGTCAACCCGGTCAACGCCCACCCGTCCGATCTGGACGCCCTTCATCCGCAGGGGCGTCCCCAGGTGGACCTTGGAGGCGATGGAGAAGTTCATCGTGAAGCTGTACGGGTTGACGCGGCGCGCTGACATGCCGCGCGCCCTGCGTGCACCCCATGCATGTGCGCGAAGGCAGAGGGGGTTGCACCTCGGTAGAGGCGGCTTGGCGTAGGGGAGGCGCGAGAAACTGGGTGATAAGCGTGGCAAGCTGGACTGGAATTTTTGGCCGGCGTGCTGCCCCCGGGACCCGCAGATGCTCGTGCCGACCGGCATACAAGCGGGCGGCGCGCCGTCCCGCCAATTGGCCCATCACCCGTCCTAGGGGTGTTTCGGAACGCGGCGGCCTGCCAAAAAGTCAGGCGGCCGCGACATCCTGGCGAAACAAATGCCTGCCTGCACGCTGGCCATGGGGCAAGCTTTGCAGCATCGCTGCCCATTGACGGTCCGGCCGGCGCCCAGCTTCCAGCACGGCAGCCCGGGGCCGGCCTCGGCCGTACTCATGACATACCCTGCTGCCTCTAAAGCAGCCCTCTCACCAGAAGTACAGGAGGCCGCTGCAGAACACCCCCACCCCCAGAAACGCCGCCAGCGATGGGGATATCTGCGGCAGCGGCCGCTCCTGCAGCCGGCTGAGAATCTGGCCCGCCTTGGAAATGCCCGCCTTGCCGCCGCGCTTCGCGGCTGCGGCGGCGGCGGCGCCTGGGGTGCGGGGATGCGGGGATGGCTGCTGCTGGGACGCTGTTGGTGGTTGCTGCGAGGTGCCGGCTTCTACGCCCACAGGCCGTTGCTGCTGCTGCTGCTGCTGCTGCTGCTGAGGCGCCCCCAGAGATTGATGCTGCTGCTGCTTCTCAGGCTGGCTTCCCAAGGGCAAGGCACTGCTGTCGCCAGAGGGCGCCAGGGCGCCCTCGCCAGGGCCGCTGCTAGCGCTGCCTGGAGGCGACGGATCGGGTGTCGAGCGCGCGGCGATGCGCCGCTCCCGCTCGGGCACGTAGCGTGTGTTGGAGGCGGGCACAAAGCTCCTGGGAACGGCGAGCGTATGGGTTCTGACGCTGGCCTTGAGGAGAGAGGCGCTGCACGCGCAGCGGCGCTGCGTGTGCGTCCCTGCTGACGGACCTGTCACGCCCGCCAGCCCCATGCTGTGGTGCCGCAGCGGCCCTGCACGCTGCATTATGAGTTTATGTATGTGAAACAATCCACCTATGATACGGGAAATAAACAGTGGTGTTGGCGCGGTTCGCAACACTTTGCTGCGTTGGACGACGGTGCCTGGATCACTGTTGATGTGGATTGTAACTGTGAAACACGAGCTACGAATTCGGCAAATGTGCATGCTGAATTCTGCTAGATATCGCACGTTGTCGAGGTCACCCGAGGATGCAGCCTGGTGATCTCCGTGCCTCCCAACAGGTCCCAGTAAGATCCTGGTGTGGCATGCATCTCAGTGACGTCGGCATATGTTCTTAGGGTGTTGTCAGGCTCTCGGCCCTTTCGTTCCTGGCCTTCACCATCTAGCCGAGGGCGACGAGGAGATGGCGGGGTCCTGAGGGAGCAATCATGCTCCGCTTTCGCTGTCCATGTCGTGGTGGCTGCGGCGTACCCCGGTCGCGCCAGCGGTCCGCGTCCCATCGCTTGCCAGCGTCCAGCCCACAGGTAAGGGAGTCTCGTGCACGATTTCGAAGCTCTCTTGACATGGCATGAGCATCCAATGCCATCTCGCGGCCACCTGCCTGGCTGACCGCCCGCGCGTACGCTGTCGCGCCGCTCCTGCTCTCCGCTCAAATCTTAGGGGCGGCGCGGCGACGCCTGTTCCGCGCGCCCCGTCCACGCGTCGGGCCTGTCAGCTCCGGCATTGGAGGTGGCCGTGGATGTAGCACACGAGCATGCGCGCGAGCAGCAGCACGGGCACCAGGACACCCTGCCGGCTCGGCCGCAGCGATGTGGGGTGGGGTCGGCAGCGGACAGCGACGCCGACGCATTGGATGACCTGCGGGAGCTAGAAGAGCGCCGGAACAGCCAACACTCAGCGGGCACGTCTGGGACGGACGCCGCGGACTCCGCCTGGCGCCATGCGGGCGCCGGCAACGGCGGGCGCCGGCACGCGCTATCGGGGC
>NW_014012162.1:3902-6830 GCF_000611645.1 Monoraphidium neglectum
CTATCGGGGCCGCCCGCCGGCCGCCTCCCTTCGCTGCAGCAGCATGCCGCCCTGCGCCTGCCGGACGCACGGCAGCGCGCCGGCCACAGCAGCTTGAGCGGCCCCGCCGGGCCCGACGCGGCGGCGGAGGCTGCAGCGGTGGGTGCCACTGGGTCCGCGCCGATTGGAGCCGCCTGGCCCCCTGGCCTCGAGGCAGCGCGTGAGGTGGGTAGCCCACCAGGGCTGAGTGTGGCGGCAGAGAGCAGCAGTGGTCTAGCCCAGGGTACATGCAACGGATCGCACCCGCCGCAACGGCGGCAGCAGCGGCCACAGGTGTCAGACCAGCAGCAGCAGGAGAGTGACGTTCTATCCGGGGAGGCGCCAGCCACCGAGCCGCGGGCCCGGCAGCGGCGGCGCGCCCGGGAGCAGGGGCAGCAGCAGGAGGCGCCGGCCGCGGCCCCAGAGCCGGCGGCGCAGCAGCCGGGCGCGCGGCAGCTAGCGCGCCTGCAGCGGCAGAAGGAGCTCACCCAGCGGATCCAGGGGGCGTCCAGCTGGCTGGAGGTGCGGGCGCTGCTGGACGCGCAGGGCAGCGGCGTCAACCACATACACGCCGCCGCGATGCTGACGCGCCTGGCGGACCTACAGCAGCAGCAGCAGCAGCGAGCCGGCGACTGGCCGCACCTGGTGTTAAGCCGGCCGCGGCTCTTTCAGGATGGGCAGCAGCAGCGCGGGGATGCCGCCGCAGCCGAAGTGGGTGGCGGCGGTGCAGAGCCGCCGGGGGTGCGAGGAGGGCCGGGGGCGCAGCCAGCTGCTGCAGCTGCGGCGCGGCCGGGCGGTTCCCGCTTGGACGGGCTGGCGGCCAAGGAGGAACACGCGGAGTTTCAGGCGTTCGTGCGCCTGTTGGTGCGTGGCGGGGGTAACGGGGGCGACGGGGGTGAAGGTGGGCAGGCCTCACCCCGCTGATTGCGGACGGGCGCGGCGGGGCCCCTCGGCCGGCGCCAGCGCCCGCAGCGCCCTGGCCGCCGCCACAGAGCGACGCGTGACCCCGAGCCGCGCGCACGCAAGCCCAACTCGCCCTCCCTCAACCGTCCGTTGACGCCGCGCCGCTCCCGCGACGCCCCAAAACCCCACCCATCAAATATCGACCAGATGGACCTCCTGGATCAGATGCGCCCCGCCCTCACGCCCCGCGAGCTCCCCCACGTCCTCTCCGCCGCCGCCGCCCTCCGCCGCCCGCCGGACCGCGTGTGGTGCGTGGCCATGATGGCGCGCGCGCACGGCTGCATGGACGGCTTCACGGCGCACGGGCTGGCAGTCATGATTTGGGCGGTGGGGCGCGCGGGCATGCGGACGCGCGCCGACTGGGCGGAGCGGTTTTTGTCGGCCCTCGGAGAGCGCATGGACGGCGGCAGCTGCGGGCGGCGGGAGCGGCCGCGGGAGCTGGCGCGCGCGCTGGCGCTTGCGATGCATGGGATAGGGTCGACGGGCAGCCAGCCAGGCGGCGCGTGGATGGGGCGGTGGCTGGCCGCGGTGCACGGACTGCGGCGGCACCTGGCGCCGAGGGACGTGGCGTGCCTGCTGGTCGGGCTGCAGCGGCTGAGGTGCGCGCGGCTGGGCTCAGGCCGGGCGCCCTTGATTGGATGCTTGGGGCGCATGTGGCTCGCGGCGTTGCAGGCCGCAGGAGTGCCGTGCGATTGCGGTTGCTGTCGCGCTCCGCCGCACGTGTGCCGACGCGTCGAGCGCTATTTCGGTGTCTGCACTTGACAACAGGGCGCCTCAGGCTCCCGCCGCCGGGCACGACCTGAGCGTGCAAGCCCCCCCTCCCCCAAAATCCACCCCATACATTGGCTCGGCCCCGGCGCGCAGGGCATTCACGCCGCCTGCCTCCTGGCTGTCGGCCATCCTTGAGCACTTCCTGCACCCAAAGCAGCTCGCGGCCGCCTCTGACCTGGAGCTTGCGACCGTGGTCTGGGCTCTGGCCAAGCTCGGCGCCGCGCCGGCGCCGCAGCAGGCGGCCCGCCTGCTCAACGCGGCTGCGGCGCGGCTGCCTTTGATGGCACCGCGCGCGCAGGCGACACTGCTGTACGGCGTGGCACTCGCGCAGGCGGGGGGCGTGCAGGCGCGGCAGCAGCAGCAACAGCAGCAGCAGCAGCAGCAGCAGATGCAGATGCAGGAGCGGACAGAGCCGCCGCCAGTGCAGCTGCGCCTTTTAGGTGAGCAGCGGCACGAGGTGGGCCACCAGCAGCAGTTGCAGCAGCAGCAGAAACAGCAGCAGCAGCAGCAGCAGCAGCAGCAGCAGCAGCAGCAGCACGGCGGCCAATCGCCGCGTGCCGTGCCGCAGCAATGGCTCGTTCTTTACGAGACTTCGTCGGCGTCAAACTTGTCATCCCTCGACGCCCACGGGCTGGCCACCACAGCCTATGCGTTCGCGCTGCTGAGGCACCTCCCGGGGGTCCAGTGGCGGGCCGCCTTCTCGGCAGCTTCCCTGCAGCGCCACCGGCAGGGCCGCATGGGGACTGAGTCGTGGCACATGCTGTCCGAGGCTGCGCAGCTGCTGAGGTGGCAGCTGCCGCCGGCGCTGCTGGCGCGGCCGCCGCCTGGCGTCGGCGCTGCGCCTGGGACGGACAGGCAGCGGCCGAAATGGAGGGAGCGGCAGCAGCAACGGCAGCGGCAACAGCAGCCAAAGCAGCTAAAACAACTACAGCAGCAGCAACCGCAGCGATGGCAGCAGCAGGAACCGCAGCAGCAGCAGCAGCAGCAGCAGCAGCAGCAGCAGCAGCAGCAGCAGCAGCAGCCAGGGCCTTGGAGGCCGCAGCGGCAGTGCGAGGCTCCAGGCGCAGTGCGTGTGCGCGATGACGCGCCGAGTTGAAACCGTGCGGCTTTTCTGTCCCATGCCACATGTAACATACGTCACTGTATCAGGCTTCTCCATTTTCAAATGGCGAGGGC
>NW_014012162.1:7471-15102 GCF_000611645.1 Monoraphidium neglectum
CCGGTGCCCAGTGCGACACTGTACGACGGCGACCAGATGGCGACTGCGCCCTCCACTGCAAGGGGGGTGGCGGCTGTCGAGTGCCGCAGACCTCGACGTGCACCGGGTTCCTGTCACTCGTATCATAGGCGTACAATATGCAAACGTGCATTCCGGAGCTCTTGACATTGATCACGGCCACGAGCTTTCAAGTTTGACACCACTGTCAGCCACACACGCACGATACGATAGGTCGACTGGCATATTTACGCGTATTTTAGCATCCAAGAACGTCGTTGGCCACCACCACGGCACGCATGCAGTCGCTCAGCCAATCAGCCGCCGGCACACGGCAGAGCGGCGTCCGCTCGGGCAGCAGCAGCAGCGGCGGCGGTGGCGCGCTCCCTGTGATACGCTTTAGCGGCCGCCGCAGCAGCCACTGCCATTGTCCTCACGCCAGCAGCGCCAGTGGTGCGAGCAGGGCGGGGCGGGAGCAGGACCTGCAGCGGCACCCGTCAACACAGCAGCGCGGCCCTCCGATGCAGCAGCTGCCGAGGCCGCCATTGCAAAAGCAGGTACGCAGTGCGAGCACAATCAAGGGCGTCTCCAGAGACGCCAAGCTGTTCGTCTGCTGTGACATGACTTGCGGCTGATGCTCGAGCGCAACGTCTTTGGCCCCCCCCTCTTCTCCTGCATGCGACCACGCCTGCTCACACTCTATGATTCGTGCTGACATGCTTGCACACATCAAAATTGTGATTGCAAGGCCATGCATGCACACACATCAATACACACACACACAATCTTTCTCTCTCGCTTTCTTGCTCTCCCGCACACACATACAAGCACGCACTCTCGTCCTATCTCGCTGTATCACACACACCTGAGCCCAGATGCACGTGCACACACACACACACACACACACTAACACACACACTCAAGCACACACACACACACTTACACACATACACTTCTGCACGTAACCTCAACCAACCCCACCAGATCATCACCGTCAGCCCCTCCTCTGACCTGGCGCGCGCGGCCCAGGCCCTCATAAGGCAGCTGGACGCGTTCGGCGGCGCAGAGATCTGGTGCACCGGCGTCAGCAGCCAGGTGCGTGGTCGCTTTGCCTCGTTCCCAACCATCCCAGTCACCCGGCGTCCCATGTGCACACGTGCCGCGCCGGCGGCGTGTGGCAGCTCTGCCGGCCGGACACCCCAGCTGCCAGGAGGCGAGGCAGGAGGGGGTGTCAGGAGTCGAGCCGCTGTTTCATCAAGACGCCATGGGGCTGATTTCTAGGCAGCTGGGGGCGCGGGTGATACGGCGCACTGCAAAGAGGCGCGGTTGTCGCGCCGCTTTTTGCGCCCAATCGCGGACACAAGCCTCTCCTTTGTTGGAAGCAAGAGCTAAAAGTGGTGACAAACCCACCGTCGGCACAGGTCTACGCCATTGGAGTGCTGGTCACTGCCCAAGAAATGCTCTCCACGCGCGCCGCCGCCCCCTCCACCGACGCCGACGCCGGCGCCGGCGCCGTCGCCTCGCCCCGCGCCGACGGCGTCGCGGCCACGCTGCAGCTCGCGCCCCCCGACGGCGACCCCGGGCGCGAGAAGCGCAGCATACGCAAGCTCATCATCGGCGCCGTGCCCGCGCCGCCGCCGCGGCCGGCGGAGTGGACGGGCGCCGGCGACAGGACCAGCACGGCGGTCGTGCGGGGCGCGGGGGAGCTCGCCGCCGCGCTGAGGGCCGGCCTGGAGTCTGAAAGGGGCGGGCACGCTCTGGAGGCGCGCGGCGAGCAGGGGGTGAACCGCGCGCTGCGCGCGGTGCTGGCGCTGCAGGGGGAGCTGGGGGAGCCGCTGGCTGTGTGGCCGTGGTACGGCGCGGTGGCCGACGCGTCGGCGGCGGCGCGGGGGGAGGGGGAGAGGGCGGTGCCCGGGACGGTGCTGCTCGTGCGGCGCATCCATGCGGAGTAACTGCTGTCGGGCGGTGGCTGGCGTCAATGACTTGATGGTAGTCACGTGACTCGTCCCCCAGCCACGTTATCGCAGCAATCGGCCGGACCAGTCCAAAAGGCGTTGCTTGGAAACTCTGGAGCGCACATTTTCTGTGCGGGCCGAACATCCCCATGAACGGCAGCACGCCCCCTGTGCAGCTTACTCCTGGGGCAGTCAAGTGCCCTTTTCCAAGGCCCCCTGCAACAATTCTTGTGCGTTGCCTACTGCGAAGGCCTCGCTGCCCGGCCTCCACCCTCATTTCCTGGCAAGAAGCGCCTCCCGCACACCAGCAAACCTACAGCAAGCCAGGAGCAAGACAGCCGAAAGCTCGGCTCGGCGCTGCACCAAACCGCGCAGTGTTGCCAAACCTGCGACGCACAAGGTGATTGGAAGGGGCCGCGGCTGCGCAGTGACAGGCGGCGACCGCATCGCCGACCCCCTGGCTCCCTCTACTTTCAAAAGCAGCAGCCCCGCCACACCCAGCGCACAGCCTGGCGCGTGCATTGCATGGCGTGTGTTACAAAACCTAGCGCCGCTCAACCAGAAGCGAGCACTGCGCCGTATCTACTAGAGCCATTAACAACATCTACTGGAACCGTCATCAGAGTCAGGTGACGCGGCCACTCGTAGAGTGCAAGCAGCTGGCAGATGAACGGGCACCCAGCAAAGCTGCAGCGGCAAGAACGCCCAAAACGCCACCATCATCCAAGCAAGCAACACCGCAGCTGGCTAAACCCAAGCAACATCAAAGCCCTACGCGGCAGAGGGTGCGTGGAACATAGGCGCCCCCATGCCGAGAGGCGCGTCGCCGGCGGCCCGGCGCTCCACATCACCCGCGCGCGGCGCCTGCGGCCAGCACCCGCGCCGCGACGCGCCACGCCGCCTCGTAGTCGCCGCCGCTGTCGAGCCACACCGCTGCGATCAGCGCCTCGACGACGTCGGCCATCACCTTGGGCGGCCGCTGCTCCTGCGGCAGCTGCCGGGCAGATGCGTCCCGCCCCTCGCCTTGCAGCCCCGGCTCCTCAGCACCCTCACCACCACTAGCGCCGCCGTCGCCGCGATTCGTCCAGACCTCCGCCCAGATCGCCTCGCTCACGTCGTCCGCCCACGGCTCCATCGGCCGGGCCGCCGCCGCCGCCGCCATCAAATCGACAGCCTGCTGCCCGCCGCCGCCGCCCGCCGCCTCGCCCGCCGCCCCGACGCCCGCGTACCGCTCAAGCGCCGCCCTCAGCGCGCGGCCGCCCACTCTGATCGCCGTGTGCAGTCCCAGCTCAGCGGCGGCCGCCGCGAGGCGCGCGTTCCTGACGTCCTGCGAGCGCTGCACTGTCAGGCTGTAAGGGCTGGCGGGGGCGCCGCCGCCGCTGTTGGCGTTGCGCAGCAGGTCAAGAGAGACGAAAAGGTCGAGCAGCGCGTCTGAGGACGGCAAGCAAGGAGGGGGTCAGCTGCAAAGTTGGGGAGGGAAGATGGGGAGCAGGGCGGGATCGATCGACGGTTGCATGTGGTGTGGGGGGGAATGGTTGAAGGGCTGCTCGGACGGCAGGAGGCCGAACGCCTCGGCCGAGGGGGCGAAAGGTCATGTGGAGGATCCAGGCACAGCTGTGGATGCACCAACCAGGGATGAAGCAGGGGAAACAGAGGGGCGGCAGATGGGTGGCAGATGGGTGGCAGATGGGTGGCAGAGGGGCTGTAAAAGGGTGGCAGGGCCCGTGGCGCCCTCACCCCCCAAAAACTCCAGCCGCTGGTAGCTGGGTACGCCCGGGATGGACACGTGAGTCACGGCCTGCAGCAGCAGCTCGGGGCACCGGAATACATAGCCGCCCAGCACCGCGGCCACCGCGGGGCGGCCCGCGACGTCGCGCCCCGCCTGCGCGCGCGCGGCGATAGGCGGCGGCCGCGGCGTCGCGGGGCCTGCGGCGCCGCGCGTGCACCCGGCGGCGTCTGCTTACATGCGTGGGCGGGGGGGCGAACGCATTCATGGCGCACCATGTTAATCGGCATGAGCAGGGAAAGGATGAAGTGATGCGTGAATCTGTCCGCCGAGCAGATGCACAGAGCTGCTAAGCCCGACAGCGCCACGGACACACCGGTGAATATCCGCTGTCTGCCCCGCTTCGAAGCAAGGCGAGTTTATAGCTGCCAAAACCAACGGGTCCATGCCAGAACGCCCTTTGAGACGCCCAAACGCGAACCTGGCGGCAGCACCCCCAGGGCGATGCACATCTGCTCGGCGCGCTCCAGCCCTCGCGGGTCCAGGGGGCAGGCCCCCACAGCCGCGCCCGCGCCGCCACGGCCAACCCCTGGGGGCAGCAGGCCGGCCTCCGCGGCGGCCGACAGGTACGCAGCGCCGATGAGGGCCTCTGCTGTGTCTGCCAGCACCTTGCCCTTGAAGTCAACCTTGGACCAGATCATATTGAGAAACCAGCAGATGTGAGGGAGGGAAGGGTTCGACAAAGGTGGGCACGAGAGCATGAACGCGCACGTCCGGCCATCGAGCTTTGACACCCAGGACAGTCGAGCCGTCCGGCCATAGCAGCGAAGCGCAAGCACACGGACCAGACGGCGTTCTTCACTGGCACCACTCAGGCAGGCGGCCCTGCGCTCAGCAGATCTGCTGCTGAGGAGAGGTGCACAGGAAACCATCCAGTCTGGCCTTCAGAAATCCCTCATCCCTCAAAAAGAAAAGAAGATGAACTCTCCCCCGCCTGCAGATGGCCGCACGCGGGCACGCACCTGGACCGTCCCGCCGCGCCCGGCCAGCGCCAGCGGTCCCCAGTCCCGCGGCTCGAATGCCCGCAGCCGCACATGGGGCGCCAGGCCTGCCTGGGTGCAGGCGGCCGCCAGTGCGTAGTTGCGGACGAGGCGCGCCCTGGCCACGGACAGCTGGCCCTCGTTGTGGTCTGGGCAGGCCTGCGCCGTTTGAGGCGGAGACACACGGGTCATGCGGACATTGGTTGGGTCCGGAGTGTTTGACGACTCGCGCGACCGACACCGCTACGCACCATACAGGAGTGCCCAGCTGCGCGCGCGCCGGCCGGCGTGTGTGCTTGGGATCTAATTGATGGGGAGCGGCAGAGCCGATTTGCAGCGGTCTGCGCGTCGACTTGGTGGTACGGTTTGACCGGGTCAAACCGCGGGTCGTCAGGGGGTTTGACTGGGTCAATGCGGTGATGGTGCATTTGGCACCCGGCCCCGCACCCTGTAAAGATG
Organism: Monoraphidium neglectum; assembly: GCF_000611645.1. Classification (NCBI taxonomy): domain Eukaryota; kingdom Viridiplantae; phylum Chlorophyta; class Chlorophyceae; order Sphaeropleales; family Selenastraceae; genus Monoraphidium; species Monoraphidium neglectum. The sequence continues at coordinate 12,649 of NW_014012162.1, forward strand.
AAGGCACGCCAGGGTCTTCAGCATGGCTACGCAGCAGAGTGGGTTGGATTGGCGCACCGGCGGAGGCGAAACGTTGACGAATCAAGGGGGAAAAACGGTCGCTGGCAAGGATGCATGAAGCAAGCCAGGAGGCGGGGGGCGCTTGTGCAAAAGAGCGCAAGTCATTGTATGGGCCTGCCAGCACGACGACCCATCCGCGGCACTTGCAGAAGTTTGACAGACTGGGCAATGACGTTGAAGCAGCCGCGGCGGTTGATGACTCACCGTCCCCAACAAACTCCAGGAGCTCCTGATCTCCATAGGCCTCCCCCGCCCGCGCCGCCGTCAGCGCCACATCAGCCAGCGGCGCGGGCAGCCGCCGCAGCTGCGCTGCGAGACCGCCGCCCTCGCCGCCGCCGCCGTCACCAACAGGCGCCGCGGCGCCGTCGCCTTGCGCCGCGCGCAGCTGGTGCAGCGTGTGGAGGCGGAAGGCGACCGCCGGCAGCGCCATCAGCTCGCGCCAGGCGTTGCGCGGCAGCGGCAGCGCGAGGCACAGCTCCAGCGGCAGCAGCGGCGGCCGCGGCGCGTCGTATGCCGCAGGCTGAGAGCCGCCATGCGCGCCCACGGCTGCACCTGCAGCTTCCTCTTCCTCCTCCTCATCCTCCCCAACCCCAACCCGCTCCTCAGGCTCGGCGCCCGCGGGACCCTCAACGAGGTTTCGCGCCTCGCCGTTGCCCGCAGCTAACCCCTCCTCCTCGTCCTCCGCCTGCTGCAGTGCGCGCCGCCGCGACCGCCTGCTCGAGGGCGGCCCCAGCACCCTGCCGGCCCCCACGCCCCGGCCCCCCAGCACAGGCAGCAGCGGCAGCTGCGGGCGCTGCAGCTGCCGCCCGTACTTTTTCAGGAAGTAATTCTCGTGGGTGGAGACGTCAGCAGGGAGGAAGCTGCAGGGGTCGCGCGCCGTCACGGCCGCCGCCGCCGCAGCGGGGCCGCCGCCGCTCAGGGGCGTGTGCCAGAATGCGACCGCGCCAGAGTGCCCCGTCCACAGCACGCGGCCAGCGAGCGCCTCGGCGGGCGAGGGCGGCGGCCGCGGGGCGGCGCCCATGGCGAACGGGACGCTTGCTGCAGCTGCAGCAGCGTGATCTTCCCAGATGTTTGAGGCTGGCCGTACCCCTTCCTCCCCCAGCCGCCGCAGCGCTTGCCAGTCGATGCCTGGGGCCAACCCCCGCCCGCTCGCGCCTGTGCCGGCGCCGGCCGCGGCGGCAGCCGCGGCGGCGGCAACAGGCGCTATCAGGTAGCTGACGGGCCCGAACGCAGGTGCACATGAGGGCGCGCCGCCGTCTGAGAATAGCGCGCGCGGCGCCCCGGCAGCGACGCCGCCCGCGGCGTCGTGCTCCGCCAGCGCCGCCCTGAGGGCGGAGACCCCCAGCAGATCGTCCAGGTGGGGCGCAGCATCGACCGCCTTGACTGCCTGCACAAGGTACATCCATACACATGTGTACATCTGATCGACCTTTGCGCACCGGCGCGGTGTGAAACCACGTGCTAGCATGCCCTCCACACCCCCATGCTTGAAGGCATGAGCTTGGGCCACTGGCAGCTGCAGGGCACGCGCTTGGAAGCTTGCCGCTCCGGCTTTTTTGCTTGCTTGTGGGTGTTCCAATAACAGGCATGCCGCAGGGGTGGGCGCCGAGCCTGCTCCTGCAGTCAGCTGCTGCCGCAGGATGCAAACAGAAGTGTGGGCTCACTCCCGCCCATTTGCTGGTATGCCTCTGCACCCGACACGCACCACTTTGACCTATGCATACCCTTGGACTATCGAACGCAGCCGTATGCGGCGCCCTGCAATGCGGTTGCATAAGAGCTTGCCTTGGGCAGGTGCAGGTGGGCCTCGAGCATGACCTGGAGTGACGTCAGCAGCCGCAGCTCAGAGGGGCTCAGCGTCACCCGGCTTGCGGGCTCGAGGGTCACCTGAGGGCACAAAAAAACAGGCGGGCGTGTGTGGGGTGGAGTGGGGTGGGGGCCGCGTTGCGGTTGCAAACAGGGGATGGATGATATGTCTTCTCTGGTGCCTGATGACGACTTAGGCAATGATAGATATCACCGATCTCTCCCTGGGCTGGGCTGCCGGGCTGTGAGGCCTGCACCTCTGCGACGCTCGAGTTCCAGAAGCACTGCCTCGCCGTGGTTGCAGACCCCAGGATGATTCCTGTAATTCACGCGCCGGCACTGGCGCTGATCCCCGAGCTGCAGCCTGGGCGCCTTCCACCACAAACCCCCTAACCCCCTCACCAGCAGCGGCGCATCATCCCCGGCACCCTGCAGCCAAACAGGGAATGGCGGCAGCCCGGGGTCCACCTCGGCATGCAGCAGCAGCCCCCAGCACCTGGGGACGTCCCCGCCGCCGCCCGCCGCCGGCGACAGCGCGCCAGGGAGGGCGGCGGGGAGCCCCACCACGCAGCGCGCGGCGCCCAGCGC